>NC_068360.1:82764558-82789558 GCF_020536995.1 Dreissena polymorpha | reverse complement strand
GTAAGTGGTACCTCATTCCTAAGTAATACGCCCACATATGAATGAATCGTGAATATTTAGTGGACATTTATTGATGTTTATTGCGTACACACAATTAATAAGTACTACTTTATCTTTCTTTAAATATGACACATCTTTACGTATCGTAAACAATACTCGTTTACTGTTTGTTTTTAAATAGAATACGCATCTAACTTTTCAAACCAAAAAATCTATCGTGTATATAATTTTTACATAACGCAGAAAGTAGAAACGAGCCTGAGCATACATTGATACAATATATTTTTTTATTTACAATGAACACATATTTTTACAGCATTTCAGTGTCGTTATATATGAAAAAATCATTTGATTATGACTACCAAACACATTTAATGAACGCAATTGTTGTTCAATTCCTACGCGTCAGAATTCTAAATCGTTCTTAATCGACTGATAAACAACCCTTTATTGAACAATATTGTTCAAACAGAACGACTATTTAAATATCGATCAGCATACTGCATTGCATTCCAGGTATTAACTCTTCACATTAAACTTATATTATTTATTTACCGATGAACAACGCTAAAGAAAATATTATTTATTTTAAAAGAAAGATTATTCAAACATCGTTTGGCAAGAGTTCCATTTCATAGCTTTTCGTTTTTTAATAGCGTAAATTGTGAATGTCAGCCTTGAATACACACTCGTATTCCAGATACCGCACTGTTTATGTAATTGTCAGTGGAATAAGAAGAGCATTTTGAATACACTCAAAGCGTATCATATGGCGTATGCTATTTCATTTATATACTATACGGACACGATAAACTACTACGCCCGCCGTCGTTAGCCAAATATCCGAAAAAGGATCATAAACCCATTACCAGGAACATGCAAACAGTCGAGAACTGTTACACAATAGTATACCTGTATATAAATGTCGAAAACCATACAATAGGTGTCCGAGCTACTGGCGATCCATGCATTAGCAAGATTCGCTAACAGGTAAAACAACTATATTTTACTTCCGGCGCAAGAGTCTGTGTTCAGAGGTATGTGCATGATTCAATTAAGTGTTGATTTTCATGAAGAAATGTCTAACTATTTTAGGTGTAAGACAAGTAACGTTTACAAACTTATGTATTCTCTAGAATAGATGCAGTGTATATTCCATGCAGTTTAAAACACAACTAGCATGCACTGTTTATCTTTTTCGAATATTCGCTGTTTGAAATCGCGAAGTGGTTGACAAAAACTATTTATAGTGATTTCCTTTCAAAAGCATACACAATATTAACAACTGTAACGGAATATCTAAGCCGTTTATTAAAATTTAATCATAAGACGGTTTTTGCATTTTAAGAGGATGTATGCTTAAGTGCAAACTGTGATACTTAACACAGTTTAAGGCGATACATCTAATACGAAACATTAAAGTAAGTGTGTTTAACTCTGTTCTAAACATATATAGAGAAGGAGCACTCGCTTCTGAGGGAAACGTTAATTTATATCTCATTCGTCTTTTTACTGCATGAAAACGTATAAGGTGATGCATTTTAATCATAATTCATTTTATCAGACTGTAAATAATACTTTTATTGCGGAGTGTACACAACGAATAAACATTCTATAGAAATATGTTATTGTTTATTTACCTTTTAGCCATATCCCTATCCCCGATAGTACTAACGTTTTCAGCTTGCTACACGATGACAGGTCAAACTCATAATGAGATGCAGACTCGCCTCGTTCATATATGTGTAGTTCCAATGACAGAATATTTGACGTGTTTTGTATCCAGATGTTGTGGACGTCTCCTATTTCAGTGATCGGTTTGTGGAAATCAAAGTGACTGAGTTTGAGGTTACTGTCATAATGTTTATTCGCTACAGCTTCTCTGTATCCTGATAGTATGATTTTTGTAAACTTATTATTAAGCGAATAAACATCGCGTTCATTCATCATGCTATGCGAATCAACATCGCGGTCATTCATCATGCTGGATAGCTTATTCGCAGCTGATATTTCCAGTCCACAAAGGAATATAAACACCTGTGAAATGTCCATGTATTCATCCTTGTAACGGTTGAGATAACCGGAAATGATGTCATCAATTAGATGGGTATTGCAGGCGATATAAAAAGCAGTGAGGAATTCCTGTATGCTTTTATGGATGAAGGAAAATGAAGAAGATGATCGCAATGCAGACGAATTTCGTGTTGCCGATAAAATACCGGATTTTAATGCAAACTCCTTTCGTTCTTCATCTAATTCAAATCGCTCCAAATCTGTATCGTTAAACACTAGTGAACTTTCTCTGGTATTTGAAAACAGCAAATGGAATGCCGCTTTAGCAAGACGATCAACGTTTTCAATATTTGGCCGTATGTGTTCAGTGTCTTTGAAGCATTGGACGGGTGGCGATTGAAATTTTCTTTTTTTCTTGTTTGCCTTCTTAAGAAGACTTTCCAGGAAGAGACTGTATATTTCACACATGGAGCCGTTCATTTCAGTCCCTTCAACCCATGAGTGAACTATCAATTGCAATAGCATTGGTGAAATCAGAAACTTTCCCAAGTCATTTTTCATTATGTATGATTCAAATTCTGATTGTTTTTTGTCCAACATCATGCTATCTTTACAATCATCCATACAGCCAAGCAGTCTTCTGCTAAACTCAAAAGGCTCGTTAACCCCTTCCAGTTGAAGCAGCATGTCAATTTTCGCGTCAGGTATTATCGCTTCTGTCACTTTCCAAGGTCGAGTTGTTATCAACACATCACACTGTCTGTGAGATACAGCCAATTCCGGTAGGCTTTTACCTTTGTTGCAGGTCCACTCATCTAGACCATCCAGTAATACCAAGCAGCGTTCACGTTCAATGATCTCATTCAGTAGTCGGTATGCATTTTCGCGTCTATCCTTATCGCCGTAAATTGAGTCAATTATTTGACTTTTAAGCATCTCTAAAATGTTTAACTCGTTGACTGAATCCCTTAGAGTGACATGGAAAACGAACGTGTACACTTTCAGGGTCGTTAAATCTTCAAAGACATCAGAGGGTCTCAATCGTGCATAAGCATCGTCAGTGTAAGTTTCGTCCGTCTGGAACTGTTTACCTGATGCTTTGCTAGTTATACAACACCAGTCTCTAACTAATATGGCGAGAAACGTGGATTTGCCAGACCCTGCCTCGCCTTGAATGAACATTTTTCGGTTGTATTTACCATCCTTTAAAAAAAACGTTGCTGTATTTCGTAATCGTTGTATTAGTTTTCTGGAAGGCCCCCTTGACTTTTTCCATCAGCTGTAATTTGGGTGGCATGTAAATATCATCTACCCTAGCGTGAATACCGTCATGCAATGGCGAGGTTGTGATGGTACTAAGTGTGTTGTCGTAATGTACAATCATCAGATCTAATAGCATTTCTGAAAACAAACAAACGCATTGATTAAAAACTATTCCACAATTAATAATACAACGAGTGGCAGAATTCGGTATGTAAATCATCGTCGAAATATTAATGTATCTATTCGATATACATGACGTAAGAATATTTTGTATGACTTTATATCTTATAGGAAACGTAGGCAATTACTTCTTCAAAATACTAGTTGTTTGTGCTGTATTATGGATAATCTGTATATATTTCTTATATTACGCAGTAATTTTAACCTTTAAATGTACGTTCGTGTTGAGCGATTTTCAACGAACTATGTTGTTTGGTTGTATATTAAATGGCACATCAATTCCTTAATTATTTAAATCACATGGTGTGTGTTGATTATAAAGGCCTAACCACGGTCTCAAAAATACTGATCCCTATGGGTGCCTACAGTTGATATCTAATATCAGATTTGAGTAGAAGCCTAACCGATGTAACGCTCAGTCATTACCAGCATTGTTATTTTCATAACGAATATGATTGTAAGCATTCCATAATACAGTTCCAGAATCCCCGTGCCTATATAAGAAGCTCAAACCGGTTAAAAGGGGACAGTCATTAAAATAAGTATGAAATTGCCATATTTAATAAAACATTCAAAGCGACCTAATGATTTCCCCCAACATGTACCGCCCATCAACCGCCCATCAACGATGGTTAATTGGAATAAATAACAACTGTTCATATTCCCCTGTATATTGTTTTATTTTTTGGGGAAATTTTTTAAATAATGCGATTGTTATGATTTTTCAAATAACATTTTTTTTCTTTTTTACCATTTAATTTCGATTATTATATAAGTTGTTCAACTATGAAAGCTTCGATGAGGAAACATGTTTTGCCAACCTATTTCTAAAATCTCCTGGATAAAACACCATTGTAGTTCAACCTCTTACTAAGACATACTCATATGAGCATGCAATATAGCATTTATTTCCATAAAACACCGTCACACTGTGTGTATCTGACAATACGCACATGTAACTTTATTATAAAAACTACAAATAAAGTTTATTGTTGTAATCCTGTGAAAAAAGCAAATGACAATAACTATCACAAAACAATCTTACTAATAAGACGTATGGCACACACACACTATAGAAATACAGCAAGGCTCAACGTGGGTATTAGCTCTCGTGATTTCGCGCGGAAACGTAGTACCGAACCGACGGAAAAATAGGCTAACACATTGTATTCAAGACATGATGTATTAACTGCATTAGGGAAATATATAGTTCGATAAAAAAATCGGACAGACGTGAAAAATATCATTTAAGTGCAGATTAGCACAATTTAACGACACAATTTAGAGAGGATAAACATTTCTCATTTGTTGATTTTCGGACCGTTCGCAAAAGTCAACGTCGCGGAAATAACACATAGTTATGGTAAGTATTCCTAGGCATTTTCAAAAGAATACAAAATGATCAAAATTTCAATAAAACCTTTTTGGAACAAACTGTGCAGAGTTCTTACAGAAAATTAGTTTCAACAATTTATTTCAAAATCGCGTGTACTAATGTATTATTCCAGTCGCACGAATTTGTGATATGAAAGGTCGCAGTGTACAGCATGATTTACCGGTACTCTTTGAATGGGCCAATCAGGTTTTGATTAAGCGCCTCGTAAACTTTTAAGAAAAGAACGTTTATACGTGTTCAATGGATATCTGATAATTTAACATCGTATTAGATTTCCCCAAAATAAATATAGCATACGATTATACCTTTCTTCGGTGGTGTTCCGAGTAAAAATTAATACTTTCATTTTAAAAGATTTGTGCAAAGTTTGCGATTATGATTGTATAGTTATGACATTGTGTGTATTTTTATTTATAGAGTTATCATGATTGATAATCTCGTTTCCATGACTATCAGACCGAATATTACATGCCCACTTCTTACCGAAACTTCATATTATGTTTCCGTGAATAATGGTTATTTATTTATGACAAGCCGACGTAACCCAACTAATGCTTTTAAAATTGCGTATTTCTCCTACTTATTTCTAATAAAAAGCCAACACTCCCTCAAATCATTCTACCTTGATTCCTTGACAATATCTTTATATAAACATGCAACAAAGTATGCGACTATATAATCTCCTCCTTCAGTGATCATACGCACATGCGGTATATTTTGTAAGCCTTTTAGATTGATTTTATAAAAAAAACTTTTTACTTCGTAAAGAGGTTATATACCATAATGTTACATGAACATTTATATTAGGTATTATATGTCAATGTGCATAATCTCGTATCATAAAACAATTTCAATAATAAGACCAGTTTAACCTGACAAGAGGTCATCATCGTGAATTCATGCCGAACAATGGCATTGCGCCAATACATTTGTTTGTTTGTAAATCGTTATGATCCATGTCCAGATTAAATTTCACAGTTGCATTCGGTATAAGTGTAAAAAACGACCTGTAGTAACGTGAAATATTAAGCTTGTCGGTGGTTTTTGTTCATATCTAAAAGCATGAAGTAAGAACGTTTCTAACACGAATCTTACATTAAAACACATCCGTAATAGCTCACACCGAACACACTGAGAACTGAGTAGATATTAAGGACGTACGCGGCAGTTTAGTTTTACGCAAATTTGTTTTGACTGTAACACCGGTTGCGCAATAAGTGTATGCTTTTTCGGATATTCGAATAAAAACGGGATTCATATTCAATAAGGGAATGGTGACAAGAAATAAGTACTATGAAGTTAAGAAAATTGATAAACAATATGCAGCCCCTAAATAACACAGTTAGAATCGACAATCATTCCTGCGACTATTAAAAATCCTTTTTATCGCGTTTTTGTAACAACAATCAAGAATCTCATTACGGAAAACAGTCAATACTTCCTTATAACTGAAAATGTTTGTGTCGCAAGAATGACTTGTTTAAGACGGATAGCTTTCCTTCAAATTAAGCAATTTGTAATTAAAATCATCATAATATTTAAAACATGCCATCAAAGTATATGTGTTTTATATAAAGAATATAATCAAAATTGTTATGCAAGTTTCATTTTATGCTTAAAAAAAACAAATCGGATTATTTTCATTTCTCAAACAACGGCTTAAGGTATTAACTTTTATGTAGTGTTGTGTGAGATAATTTACTACATAGAATATCCGATGACTTAAAATTATTCATCCACGACGCTCTGATACTATTTAACTATGTGCGGATGCTGGTGCATCTTGCCGCACGTGCATATAATACATGCATACTTGTTTGAGCTTATTTTTTTTCTCTGACCAATATGATTGGAAAAAACTAACATTGTGTTATTTTTGGTAAGCAAATGATTTAAGAAAACACATTGATGTACACTAAGACATTTACAGGCTGGTCAATCGTTAAGCAAAGTATCTGAGCGTGCGCCGGTACCGCACCTGCAACCCACTTATACTTCACACATAACGTCCTATTACACGAATGCAATGCAATCTAAATCTTTCTAACTAAATATAGTGGAATCCTTTTTTAGTTTTGTGACACGTTGAAATTCTTAAGACAAGACATGGGATCACGTGTAGCATTGGGGAATTTGATAAGGCCCGTATTCTGGAACGGGAAAACAACAGCCTTTAAAATATGTAAAGTATGTAATTGATTCTCGATTCTCCAAAAGATATATTCTGCTAACATTTGACAGAACAATAACCCGCATTATATTGAGAAAACAGGGTCGGATATTTATTTATTTAGTTCATTTTCATTCGTGATGTGTTGGAACTAAGTATTTATTGTTTGACTGCGAGTTGTATTTTGAGTTGTTATTGTGAAAAAAGAGCATGGTGACTTAGTCAATATTCCCCTCTAAAGGCGGAGGGATAAAGAATTGGCTTTGTACGACCGTACGTCAGTTAGCCCACGAGCCATTTGGTGAAATTGGCATGAAATCTATATGCGGCAAGGTATTTAACGTTTTCCTAAAAATACAATAGTTGGATTAGATTTTTATCGTACACAAACTGTGAAGATACAAAATCATATATATTTCCCTTACAATTCCCATTATATGCTACGGCGTTAATACACATTAATTCATACAAATGATATGCCGTGAATTGGTGAACTCATATTAAGAATCACCATTAATACCGTTGATATGCCCCTTTAAGTGTATTGTATACGTATTGTTTTTAATTGAATACTTAATTAACCTAATGTAATGACGTCGATACACATCATTTATAATTTGTATTTTCATTAAAGTCAAATCTACATTTCCATACAACAATTAAATAGTAAAGTCATATCAAGAATTTAAAAGAAAATGTGGTATGCCCCTTTAAATGTATTCAATTATTTTTTTTGTTTGGTTCAGTATAAACTTTTATTTGTTTGATCTTGCTAGACATATTTTGTGTTTTTACTTAAATTATCTACTTAATTTAATTTATAATCAGATCTACTTTTGCATTGGCATACATAAACACATTGACCAAGTCATGTCAAGCATTACAACTTATATCGTCGATATTTCCCTTTAATGTTTTATGTACCTCTTTTTTTAGTTGGAAGCTGTATTTACCTACTTTTACTGATCTTGTTACAAATAACTTGTGTTTTCATTTACATTTGAATCTAGTTTTGAATTGGCAAACAGCAATATATGTACTAGTATGTGTTTTGACCTTCACCATGTACATGGTTTTCACTGTGTTTTAAAATTGTATTTTAACACATGCAATTAAACCGCTTTTGTGAACAAACGACCTCGGTGACCTATTGGTTTCTTTTTATATTTGTTTTAAGTTATAACTCATTTAACATTAAGGTAAATTTGGAAAAAATATAGGTGCAGGAAGGCATATAAAAATAACAATGACTTTGATGCAATTTTGTTTATTTCATATGTGAAATTCTGTTGTTTTTGTTTATGTTTAAAAATTGACGAAAAACATGAATCAATCGATTCATGTTATTTTTTTATATTGCAGTCACATTAAATCAGTATTACATGTTTTGTGATAAAGAAAGGTTGTTTTCAACACTTTTCTCATTACTTTACTGAAGTTTTTATGTAATTACCTTTTTGGTGAATTGTTCTTGTGCTGAAATATGCTTGTTGTTCAAGAGCGAATTCAACATGAACAACATCGGTGACCCATGATTTTTATGTTATTTTTCTATCCACAACAGATGGTTCTACCTAAATACCAAAAAGTATCAAATTCTAGGTGGAGCAAAATTTGCATTAAAACTGCCGCGTACGTCCTTAAGCTCGATGTTCGAAACGTGCAGTAACAGTAGTACCGTCCGCTATGACTGATTGCTATTGTACACGCATATGATGTCTTGAATAAATACATACCCGATAACTGCGATTAATCTATGACAAGTTCAGAAGGAAATTATGAATTGATACGTATTCAATATTTCAGTATGTGTTCAATACAATAGAGTTCTTAAATAACAAAAATCGGTATTTACAACAGTACTTCGTACATGACTGAATTTCTACGATATTTTTTACGAATTAGACTGTTGCAAACCATGGATTTCCAAATATGGCACAACTGGTCTGTACAACGCATTGTTTAATTGACTTACTGGTATAAATCCAAAAAAGCAAATTTTAAATGATTGGCCTCTGCGCCGGGATTTTGTTAGACTTTTAAATATTACTTGTAATTTCTTGTAATTTTAAATTCATTGTCCCAATTATGTCGTTTTTTGCATCGAGTTTCTGAGAGGGCGTCAGGCTAATAGAAGACGACTGAGATAAGCTAGTTAGCAGTTACAATGTCATGAATAAAAATATGCGTGAATTTCTCAGAGTTCATGTGAATCAATATCGCGATACTTTGAATTAAACCCGGAAATGGTACATTAGTCATCATTAGGGTAAATCAAGTCCTAACGGTTTAACTTTTGTTTAAAGGCAATTATAAAGAAGTTGAGAGTGACGAAAAAATGCACTATTTTTATTGGACACAATTGTTGATGTTAGTTTTTAAAATTAATACATAATCTTTAAAATTGCAGTTAAATAGCACTTTGCTCAATATGTTTCCAGATATTCCAAGCATGTTTTCCTACTGTTAACAGTAACGGTTGTGTTCGCATGCTTACCTTTTCGTTTCGAATAGTTCACTTCGTCACCATTTGTCTTGAAATCTCTGACTTCCTTTTTTACTTGAGCCACAATGTCCTCTTTTGCGGCTTTCAGTTCATGCACACCTGCCTCTGTGGTGGATATTAGAGTGTTACATCCTATCATTGTTGCCGATTGTATGTCTTGTTTCCCTCTAAGTGCCTGAGCGGACAGTTCATGCAAACCTGCCTCCAGTTCTTTCAAGGTCCTTTTTGCCTTCTCAGAAAAACATTCGCCGGCCTTTTTTGCATCTTCGAGAGTGTGATTGGCTTCTTTCAACAGCTTGCCCAGTTCTTCAAAGGACATACGATCATTCTGCAACTGCATGCAAATCCAAACAAATATTGTGTTGTTTTTGCCCCAAACAAATATTAAATATGTCAAATCATCTTGAAAATAATACGGTTTGATGGATATTTGTTTATGTCCTTGAGAGATCGTAGTATCATTTCATGAATGGTAACATTTATTTTTCACGAGTTGCAGAGCCATTGGTGAAGTCATACCTTTAATATTACTTATACTTTTATAAAACAAAATGTAATATTGAAACATATTGACACATAACATTATTTTAACTAATATAACTGTTTAGTCCATGCCAATAAGTTTCGTGAACTGTGACCTTATAAATGCGAATCAGTATGATTTTATAGACATGACGTTTAGTGATAAAACTGTACAATTGTGCTTCAATTTCTTCATCCTCGTCAATTGTCCCTCAATTTCTACATACTCGTCAATTTATTACATTAATTTTTTTCAACTTTATTTAACGTTTTCTATTTTACATATTTATATCAATTATACGATTTACAATTAATATTAATACATTCATAGCTGAATAGAGATCATGTTAGCTGGCTCTTCGACTTATTTTACCACAAAACTTTATATGCCATTTTTTACAGCAAACCAACATTATGTTTATGACACATTGCGCGTGTGCATTATCCAAACATTTATATATTGTACAAGTTAAGTATTGATGCAAAGCATCATAGGGCGTCGGGAATTTCAGTGTAAAAGACACTCAATGAAGGTACATGGAACGATTTTTTTTCTACTGTTAATATAAATAAATAGGCCGATTATTTTTAACAAAATAGAAAAAGATACTGGTATAACCATTATCTCTGATATTGTGTTATAACCCAAAATAACCATAATCGATGAGCTTGTGTTATAAACTCCAAATGACCATTATCTATGATTTTGTGTTGTAACCCCCAAATATTTCTTAGTTCATTTTATTTACATTGGTTTCCTTTTTTACTGGCATCCGAGTGCAGTTTTCATTAATGGAACAGAACTGTGTAGGTTTTAAAAAATCTGCTTCTTCTTGTATGCGTAATTAATAAATGTTATATTTTCCTCAACTTCAAGGGAAGATGATTCTGAACTTATTATTACGTTGCTCATTTACGATAGGGGTTGAGTACTCATTGATATGAAAACACTGTAAAAGTTTTAATGTGTTTACAACCCCCCCCCCCTCCCCCCTACCCTCTCACACTTTCATGGGCATAATAAAAACAAACAAAAGATGTGTTTGTCAGAAACACAATGCTCCCTAATGCGCCGCTTTTTTATTATTTTTTTTACCTTTGACCTTGAAGGATGACCATGACCTTGACATTTCACCAATCAAAATGTGCAGCTCCATGAGATACACATGCATGCCAAATATCAAGTTGCTATCTTCAATATTTCAAAAATCATTGCAAAACTTGAATGTAAGGTTGTTGTTTTTTACCTTTGACCTCGAAGGATGACCTTGACCTTTTACCACTCAAAATGTGCAGCTCCATGAGATACACATGCATGCCAAATATCAAGTTGCTATGTTTAATATTTAAAAAGTTGTTGCAAAACTTTAATGTAAGGTTAAAGTTTTGATGACAGAATGACAAACAGGCAAAAAACAATAAACCCCCGATCTTTCGATCCGGGGGCATACAAATGGTTACAATAAAACAGCATATTTATTTAAACTAAAATGCCTACATCAAAACAAAAAGTTAACATAGAACATAAATAAAATAATTTGATTCTACTGGGGCTCGAACCTTGGGCCTCTCACATGTGAAGCGAGCGTGTAACCACTACACTACGGAACCGCTTGAAAAATCACCTTCTTTCTAATATATTAATAAGTTACTGTAGTGTTACGGTAATCAATAAAGCAATACACCGTGTAATCGCTGTCGTCTTTTAAAATTGAAGAAAATACGCGTTAACCAAAACTCGAACTGCAAAAGTCTGCGCTATTGTTAGAAAAACCACAAGATAAATATATTTTGATTATGTTTTGTTTTTATACAAAAGCAGAAAGTTTCACCGGTTCGCGTATTTGCCCAGTCCCTGTGAACTTTTATTATTGCCCAGTCCCTGTGATCAGTTATTAATTAAAAAAATTAGCTTTGCATTATTTGCAATAAATGTTGTAGTAAATGTAATAAGCATAATGCAGTACTTATTTACAATAATTTACACAAAAAAATCACCACTGTGCAAGATATTCTGACAACAAAAATATATACATTGATCCGTTAAATAACTTCTTCCATAAGCGAAAAAAAAACGTATTACATACGAGTCGCCGCACTTCAGCGCAACGCCAATCATAATTATAAAATGTGCAGCGGATACATATAGGATCTGGCACGAGTTGTTATATCATACCATATTTTATTAAACGAGTTCAGGAATTTTGTAAGTGAGCGAGCCTTTGGCGAGCTTACTAACGAATTTCGTAGACGAGTTTAATAAAATATGGTATGATATGACAACGAGCGTCAGATCTTTTTTATCACAAGCTTTTAAGCGAGCAAATTAAATAAATATTTACGCAAATGATAAATCCCGAATGTTGTGTACATTTCTTGTCGTCATTTGACGTTGCAACGTCATTTCAGCAAAATAACAAAATGCGATTGGTCAATAAACGAAAACTAAGCCAATGAAAACGCTTAAAAAGTATATTACACGTGTGTAAGATAAAATTATATGTAATGGTAATATTACATGGGAAACAGGGTATGGCATGTGATAAAATGCCATCCTTTATGATCAAACACACATTAAGATGATTAAGCTGTGAAAGTTTGAAATCGGCCAAGAAGTTAAAGACAATCAGAGTAGACACATTTTATGCCTATGTAATATATAATTGTAAATAGTGGAAACCAAGCAAAAACACAATAATTCTCCAAACTAATGTTGCAGCCAAATTGTGTAGGATCATCTCCACATTAAGGTAATTCAGATGTGAACATAATGCGAAATCAATTCAAAGGAAGGAGCTTCGGGGCGGTCTCACGTATGTAGGTACGGACGGAAAAGTGCAATACTTATTGCCTACCCGTTTCTGGGAAAACAACGATATGTTATAAAACATTTATTTTGCCTTATGTGTCGTTGTTAATTGTATTATAGTTTTATAATTTGCACATTTCTTTGCTGTTTGACAGACGTTACAAACCATTCTAAATGTATAAATATATAAACTGGTCCCTTTTAACTTACATCACTAAGTCTTGTACATGCTATGATGGCTGAAGGATCATGTTGTAAGTACTGTGGGTCAGCCAGGAGCGTGGACAGTGTCTTGAAATAGTCTTTCAAGTCAGCATCTGTAACCTTGCAGTCGGATGTGTGTCGCATATCTCGGCCAATCTGACGGACCTACGAAAAAACAAATCATGATAAATAAACAAGTAATATATTCGAATTTTAAAGCGAGTATTTAGAATGTTAATGTCGATATTTCTCTCTCACAATCTTATAAGCTTATCAATATGATTTATGCATGTTAATAAAGTTTATGAAAAATAAAGGACCATCAATGAAATAAAGTATACTGCAGTATACTGTATACAGCAAAATTAACGCCGATACCGACACATTTATTATTACAAACCAAAGCGCGTCTACGTGTCGTATGAACAAAGATGGGTCAGCTAATGGGCATTTCCAAATAGAAAACAATTCTTGTCCACATGAAGGAGTTTTTTACGTAAACAATTATTGCAATTTAATTAAACTTAATTTATTTAATGGTACTACTTTTTCTGAATTGTGTTTGTGTTTGATGTTTTATAAGTTTTGAAAACAAGTATAAATATCGTAAATACTCGCTTTTATGTACACATACTTGAAATGACAAGTGTGCGTTAATGCAGTATTTAGAAAGTCATACAATAGAAGTTAATGAAATATGCAACAGCTTTTATGAAATACCCTTTAATGTTCGCAAATACATTCAGATATGAGTAAAAAAATAGACACACTACTGTTTAAACACTTAACTCGTGCTTTGTATTACCTTTTCTAGTGGACATTGCTTATCAGGCGGTGGAGGTGATAAACATAAGGGGGAGAGACATGTCTGGAAATGTAGGCAATTCAACATGATGTTTATCACACCATTAAAGTCCGATTCCTGCATCGAGGAAATGCTGCTATATCCGTCCGGAGGGAGGTAGCA
Source organism: Dreissena polymorpha (assembly GCF_020536995.1). Lineage (NCBI taxonomy): Eukaryota > Metazoa > Mollusca > Bivalvia > Myida > Dreissenidae > Dreissena > Dreissena polymorpha. Next base: position 82,775,528 of record NC_068360.1, on the reverse strand, counting down.
TTTGCCTATTTCCCAATCATTTTGTGCCCACTTTTCCGCACGAGTGTTCCTCCAGGAAGGTTTACCATATCTGTGGTGTAATATGATATTATCTTTTACATTATCACATATTGGGCATGGCTGCGGTTTCTGTGATTTGTGAAAAGGACAATAATTTCGTTTCCTTTTGTTACAATATGGGTTTGTCGGACATTGTATGAGGTTTTCAATTGGGCAGTTTCCACAACTTCTACCAACAACGGTGTGTACTTTCTGTAATTCTGCGCAAAGAAAGTTAGTGAGTCCTTCCTTCGTAACATTGAGTCCTATGTACGCTTTGAACCAATTATTGGTCTCCTTGTCGCCGATCAGGTGTGTGTTAGCGGCCATACTGCACCACTAGCATGTACTGGATACTTTGTTAATGGATAAGCATAAACATAACATACATTCCTTGATATGTTGCATTCCTCTTGTCAACATAGACTACGATTATATGGCCTTTTGAGTGGAATTCATCACCTACAATAAAAAACGTCCATGAACAAAACTCATAAATCTGATTTAGATTATAACTGTTTAACATACATTGTTTATATACATGCTATTTGTGCATAAGCATAAAGTTTATCTTTTCACTCAGTTATACTGGCTGACTGTATACATATGAGCTCTGCTTCATGAAATCCTGTCATGACAGTACGATGAGATTAGTCGAGATTGGCATTTTTGACGCCACATATGATATTGCCTCTGAGACGCTCATAAGACAAAGCTGTTTTGAATCAAGTCGATTTATAAGAAAGCCTTTGTGTTGCTATTTGAAACCAAGAAAAGAACACACTAATCTAAAGGACGTATATTTCGGATTGGGTGGAATTTTTCCGGCACACTTTGTGCTTGAACGATGATTTTAACTAAGTCACTAATAAGTCGCTTATTGCAAGTATCATAGTCTCGAGGTAGATTTGGTTAAATTTAAAAAAAGTATTGTTCTCTTAACTTGGCGCCTTGACAATATCTTTATCTTTACATCCAACACATTTAGGCGACTATATTAACTTCTTCTTTGACCATACACGCATGTGACATATTTTGCAAGCCTTTTGGAATTTTGCATATAGAAGTTTCACTTGCATTGATAAAGAGGTTAGATAAAATAATGTTACATTTACTTTAATATGAGACATTACAAGTAAACGTTTATGATCTCGTATCATAAAACATTACCAAGAGTACTACCAGTGAAACCTATTAATAGGCCATCATTCGTCTGCAATAATGCCGAACATTGACCTTGCTTCAAATTATTTTGACTCCTTGTGTTTGTTTTGCAAACCAGTATGTTCCATCTCCGAAAATAATCTTACAGTAAACAATAAATTTTGCAATAGAATTTAGTCGACCAGGCAGAGAAACCGACAGGAATAACGTGAAATATTAAGCGTGTTTGAGGACAATAAGGTTGCTTACATGAATCTCACATTACACCACATTCGCAGAAATACAAAATGAACATACTGAGAAGTGATAGGAGCTATTATGCTCGTTGTTAGAAACGTGCATTAGTACCGTCCGCTATGATTGATTGCTATTGTACAAACACTTGATGTTTATATAAATATATACACACCTCCCACTTATCAGTGACAAGTTCAGAAAGAAGTGATCAATTAATAACGATGCAATTAAAGTATGCATATTTTGTGCAAGAAAAAATGTAACACATTTCAATCACCGTCGATATAACAGAAATCATTATAAATAAATCATTTCCATATACACGATGTATAACAAAATTTAACTATCTGTCAAAAGAAGATTACGTAAGTAAACGTGTACCGCGGGCTTTAATATATTGACTGTGTGTGATGGGTGCGTGATTCAAATTAGTGTTATAAAGCAGAATGTATTTTAAATGATCACCTATTTTATACAATACCAAGCAAACAAAAGAAACATATATGTAATTTTACATGATTAGTATAGTGTCGATGTACAGTTAAGATCATTTTTTCAAAGTGAACATGATATTCTATTCAACGAATGAAAGTTAGATATACTGAATATCTTTCAAACATACATCGAAAAATCTTACCTCTAGTTTCTATGCATATTCATTTAAAAATGTATTCAGATTAAGTGTTGATTTAATAATACAGCAAACAAAGACGTGTCCAAATATTGATTGACATAATATATCGACACAATGAACTAAAAATTTGAATCAATATGTTAAGTTTAATTCCCATATTTGACTTTTGAAATTCAATTATAAGAAAACCAATACACAATAATTAAGTTACTTGAAGCGTTCAATGGTTTGTATTGATATGTTCGGTAGTTGAATGCGCATGAATTCACATTAATGTAAAAAGTTTGTAAAGAACAGGTATCAACTTTAAACAAGATAAATAAAGTTCAATATCGGCACAAAATCGGTTTTTAGAGACTATTGATGTTTGAAATTTTGTCAGTCTTTAATGTGTTCAGTTAGCGAATGATCACGCACGAATGATACGGAAATATCAAAAGATAAATTACAGAAAACTCTAATGGTCCGTATACGTATCTATCTATCTATCTATCTGTCTGTCTGTCTGTCTGTCTGTCTGTCTGTCTGTCTGTCTGTCGGTCGGTCGGTCGGTCGGTCGGTCGGTCGGTCTGTCTGTCCTGTCTGTCTGTCTGTCTCTGTCTGTCTGTCTGGCGTCTGTCTGTCTGCCTGTCTGTCTGTCCTGTCTGTCTGTCGTCTTCTGTCGTGTCTGTCTGGCCCTGTCTGTCTGTCTGTCTGTCTGTCTGTCGTCTGTCTGTCTGTCTCTCGTGCTGTCTCTCTGCTCTGTAGACAGAGTCTATCGGCTCTCGCGAAGCTCTCTATCTTCTGAGAGAGAGAGGAGAGAGCGAGAGAGGGGATCGAGGAGAGAGAGAGAGAGGAGCGAGAGAGCAGAGCGGAGGCCTCTCTCGCTCTCTCTCTCTCTCTTCTCTCTTCTCCATCTCCTCCTCTCTCGCTCTCGTGTCCCTCTCCGTCCTACCTCCCGTCCCTCTCCCTCGCCCCCCCCTCTTCTCGCTCTCTCTGCTCTCTCTCTAGCTATCTTCTCTCGTCTCTCTATATCTCTCTCTCTCTCTCTCTATCTATATATATATATATATATATATAGATATATATATATATATATATATATATATCAATTTATTATTTATCTGTGTATCTATTAATCTGTCTGTCTGTCGTCTGTCTGTCTGTCTGTCTGTCTGTCTGTCTGTATGTCTGTCTGTCTGTCTGTCTGTCTGTCTGTCTGTCTGTTCTCTCTCTGTCTATCTCTCTATCTCTGTCTCTCTCTCTATCTCGGTTGTCTGTCTCTCTCTCTCTCTCCGCTCTAGCGCGCGCGCGCGCGCGCGCGCGCGCGCGCGCGCGAGCGCGCGCGCGCGCGCGCGCTCGCGGGCGCGCGGATCAGAGAGAGAGAGAGAGAGAGAGAGAGAGCAAGCGAGGGAGGGAGCGAGGGAGCGAGCCAGCGAGCGAGCGAGCGAGCGAGCGAGCGAGCAGCGAGCGAGCGAGCGAGCGATCGAGCGAGGAGCGAGCGAGCGAGCGAGCGAGCGAGCGAGCGAGGAGCGAGCGAGCGAGCGAGCTAGCGAGCGAGCTAGCCAGCGAGCGAGCGGGCGAGCTAGCCAGCGAGCGATCCAGCGAGCGAGCTATCGAGCTATCGATCTATCTATCAGCTATCTATCGATCTAGCTATCGAGCTATCTATCTAGCTATCGAGATAGCTAGCGGGCTATATATCTGTCTGCCGGTCTATCTATCTATCTAGCGATCTAGCGATCGATCTATCAGCGAGCGAGCGATCTATCTATCTATCTATCTATCGAGCGAGCGATCGAGCGAGCTAGCGATTAGCGATCGAGCGAGCTATCTAGCGATCTAGCTATCTCTCTCTCTCTCGCGCGCTCTCTCTCGCTCGCTCTCGCTCGCGCTCGAGCGCGCGCTCTCGCTCTCGAGAGAGAGATATAGATATAGAGAATATATATAGATATATAGATATAGAGATATAGATATAAGATAGATAGAGATATAGATATAGATCTATATATCAATCTATGTATCTATGTATCTATGTATCTATCTATTTGTCTATCTATCTATCTATCTATCTATCTATCTATCTATCTATCTATCTATCTATCTATCTATCTATCTATCTATCAATCTATCTATCTATCTAGCTCTCTATCTCTCTCTCTCTCTCTCTCTCTCTCTCTCTCTCTCTCTCTCTCTCTCTCTCTCTCTCTCTCTCTCTCTCTCTCTCTCTTTCTATATATATATATATATTAAGTACTAATACTATCATTTGAGGCGTTGAAAGACATTATTAACTTCGACACACACATACACATGTTAAAGACAATTGCTTTCCTCTAGCACAGTGGTTCTAATCGCGCTTCTCACCCTTGCGATCCGGGTTCAGTCCTTGTCGAAGCACATGTGAGCTGGTGTACCGTTATAAACATATACACGATAACGCAAATAATAGTTATCTGCATTATATTTTATCATGATGATAGCGTTTTTCAAGTTCACACAATATCTCAAATTAGCTAATAACATATCTTGAACTTGCGTAAGAAGCGCAGAGGCTCCACACACCATCAAAAACTATATGCATGTTCTCGCGTATGAAATGTTTTTTAATGTTATTTCATACAATGCATGCATTAATAAATAACAAAATAGACAAACAAATTGTGTGACGGCTGTCCAGGTAATTGACGCGAGTTGATGTCCTGATACGAGGAGGTTTTGTGTGTAAATGACGTCGACTTGCATATCGTGTGTATTTACGAAGCGAGTGCAACATGTCATTTCAACATCTGCTTGTCTTGAAACACCAATTAAAAAGCTATTTGTTAAGTAACACCGGGCAGCCTGATAACATGTCAACAACCATTAGGCGGTGCAATAGTGCATCTATTAAAGGGATCTTTTCACGTTTTCGTAAATTGGCAAAATTTAAAAAAGTTGTTTCAGATTCGAAAGTTTTCGTATTAGTTTTGATATTTGTGAGGAAACAGTAATACTGAACATTTACCATGGTATAATAAAGCCATTATATGCATCTTTTGGCGATTTAAAAACCTGAAAATTATAAAGCGTTGCAACGCGAAACGATTTAATAATTTGGAGAGTTCTGTTGATGTCGTTTAATTTTCTGAAACTACGAAGATTGCTTATATTAAGTATAAAATACGTCTCTCATTCATACTTGGCAGGATAGCCGAGCGGTCTAATTCGCTTTTACTCCAGGACTCCGGGGGTCAGTGGTTCGAGCCCTGATGCGGGCTACTTGTTTTCCCTTTTTTAAGGTTATTCTTGATTTTAATTGGAGCTTTTTATATATAATGTTTACATTTATTAATATAAAGCATTTAATGACAAACTTCAAAACATGCCAAAATCTGTGAAAAGGCCCCTTTAAAATGAAACAATACTTAAAATTTGCCAATGATGTATACTCATTGGGTGCTAATTTGACGTTGACATCATATCTCTATGCACACATGGAAGGTGTAATGTTTAACTTAATATACCATAAATTGATTTTGTAATATATATTTTACAGCCTAAGATTAAGTACAACGTAGCACTAGGCTGGTGGTCATCATACTGTAGATGTGAGGTTGTCTTCGAGGACTCCGTTTTCCAAATCACAAGAATACACCAACGTTTATTATGTGTAATAATCTCTTAATACAAACTTAAAGCATGCACATTAAAAGTTCAGCTATAATTCAAATCGTCCTAACGTGCGTGAATTTAGTACGCTTATTAGGTATTATTCTTATGATTTATGAATAAGGAAACATACCTGCAAACCATCTGATCTTGTTATAGCGTCGTACTGGAGTGCGGCGACTATATATGTAATGCATTTTTTTCGCTTATGGGAGAAGTTATTTTACGGATCAATGTATATAATTTTGTTTTAAGAATATCTTGCATAGTGGTGATTTTTTGTGTAAATTAGTGTAAATAAGTACTGCATTTGTGCCTATTACATTTATTACAACATTTATTACCAATGATGCAAAGCTATTTTTTTAAATTAATAACTGATCCACAACTGATCACAGGGGAAAGATCACTTTCTGGTTTTGTATAAAAACAAATGATGTTTTGTATAAAAACAAAACATAATCAAATAATATTTATTTTGTGGTTTTTCTAATTTGCTTATTTAGTGGAGAATCAATGTAGTACGATATTTGACGACCTATCGCGCAAGCAAGTTTATTGGAAGGCGTAGTGGTACGAACATGTACAATGTATTAGTTTATTAATATACATATAATAACGATCGCTATACACAACTTCACCAAATAGCAGTACATAAGTGAATGTCAGCCGGAATAGCTCAGTTGGGAGAGCGTTAGACTGAAGTTGTTTACGCAACAGTCATCTAAAGGCCCCCGATTCAATTCCGGGTTTCGGGACGAACGAAACAGTTCGGCCGCAGATAGTTTTTTCAGCCAGGTTAATAAATATAATTTAAAAAAAATTATGTAGACATTTTAAAATACTTTTTACTACAATTGGACATTTTTATTAAAATTAATGGATACATCGTGGTCACAACGTTAATTAATTTTTTTTACATCACTTAAATATCTTATAAAAAATACACGTGTTTTTATATTAACAAGTAGATGCAAACAACACATCTATTATCCATGTAGTTTTATGGTTGTTTATCATAGGCCCTTAGTACTATCCCTACCACATATAGAGCGCGAAGCGCGACGCGTATTATTGATTGTAACAATTAGTTGCGATAAAGGAAGCAGCCGCTTATCAAGGAGGAGCTGTGTCCCAGCAACCCGTTTCACCAGAGTCAAGCACTCCTCGGAGTTTTTTTAAGAACCACATATAGAGCGCGAAGCGCGACACGTTTAACTATCCAGGTGGTATTGGCCCTTTAGCATTATCCGACCATTACGTCCATAGTTATCTTCCTTAGAATTTGAGAAATATTGAAATCCTTGTCCAAAATTTTCATCCGATTGTTCACAAACTTGCACAGGTTTTTTATCAATGAGGACCCAACCCGAACTCTATATGAGCAATATCGGACCATAAGTCCAGAATTATGTCTCTTTGAATTTAAACATAAAAGTGAAAAACTGCTTGGTTAGGTGATTATGTCAACATTTTTCATCAGATTCTTTCCAAATTAACAGTGTCTTCATGTCAATGCGCATTTTTACCTCATTTTAAATGAGAAACATCGGGACAATGCGTCCAGAATTTTTTTCGGCCAATATATGAATATTTCCAGTATAAAAAAATCGTTCCATGTAACTTCATTGAGTGCCTTTTACAATGAATTTCCCGACGCCCTCTGATGCTTTGCATCAATACTTATCTTGTATTAGATAACAATAGATACTCGGTCGTTTTCCGCTATTGAATGTAGTGCGCCCGGGCGAATCTCAACTCATATTGAAGTCAGGTAACAGGAGAACCAATTTTGAGACTATAAATGTGCTAATCAACAAGACCGCCGCTTTTGTAACATAATATCAGTTATTATCCTCACGGTGTGTTTACCTGATATGCAAAACATTACGAACAAGATTGACACGATTACGTTGTAAAAGGGCTTCAAACATAAATCGTAATGTACGCATAACTATGAAAAACTAATTCAAAACATTACACTAAGGAAAGTAGTTTACGCAGTATGTTTACACTGCATTATAATGCCATTGACATCATACATATACATCAACAAATTTTAGTAATATTTATATAATGTACAGTGTAGACGACAATCATAGCATACGTCTATCCCAACAACTTATCATAAACATCGCGATATCTGTAAGTAACCTTGTAAACTATGAATGTGCAGTATGAGTTATGAATGCGATCTAGATCATATAACTATAGTGCATACACTTGATAGTTGCCGTCACTCCATTAGTCAAAAACACTATTAGAATATAACATGACAATATTGAAATAAATAATATATCTAATACAGACTCCACTGAATACATGCAAAATATAACAATGCTGCATGTTGTTATTATTTCTAATGACATTGATACAATAGCAGGTGTATTGATAATACGAATGCTGGTAATACTAATATTAAGTTACTCATCTACTATTATATTCCATTATATCAAGACTCCATATATCTACAATAAGGTATAATTTAAATATGCTTACTAAACGTAGTCGAGATGACGCCGTCGCTTTAAATAAACGCAATCAAACCTTTTTCTTACACATTTCATAATTCGTTTTAAATACACCAATACATCGGAGTTTTTGACCATTTAAGATATCTAAGATAATAGTATTAATCGGTTCCCAATATAATATTTTTGTGGTATTTGAATTATGTACGCACTCATATTATCAATAGAGTGGTATGTTTGAGATGACAGATATTTGTATATGTATATAGAGGTCCGTCCGTCGAGTAGAATGAATTCTGTTTTCATAATGCGCTCATTAAAATGCATATATTCACATACATGTAACAGGAAATGATATGATTTGAAGTCAGTCACTTAACATATTACCAGTCAATATAAGCTCCAATTTGCCATTACGAAATAAAACTCAAACTTTAATCGAACCTATTGCATGACGTTTACAGAAACAACACAGATGGAATGCCCAATCACAGAGCGTGGTTACTTTGCGATATTTAATATCTGCATCACCATCAACTATTGTGACTCCTGTGTCGTTTTTTTTCGTATAAATTATGGGCGTACATTAAAGCGTGCTGGCTTTTAATTATTAAATAATAAATTTTAGCGCACGAAGAAACTGGTAAAGATGATAGACAAACGCGCAATGACGGATCCACATACTGTTATATATAGTGAGTGATCGTTTTTTATTTAACATTTATAATAAACGTATACAAAATGCATCATTGAAAGATATATACATTGATGCTGTGCGGACAAGATCATAGGCAATCCAAACAGAAGCTGACTAGTTCACATATGTTTCCTGAATGCGTGTTTAATATTTCGAGTTAACAATAGAGTACCACAGAAGATATAACGGTTTAGAGTAGCGAATCCAAAACGAAATAATGCTACGGGCGCGGATGATGTACGCAATTACTTATTGTAGGCAATTAATTGTTATCGAACTTTAGTCCCAAGCTTAAGTATAAATGGAAGAAGGAGACCCTAAACTAATGGTGGCTGTTTTTTGCAACATTATTTTTGCATACACATTAACGTTAAATTAACTAATCATAAAGTTCGTGATACCATTTAAAATTGCCAAGTACATGACATTTGTAAACACTATGAAGTGGTTATAGTAGTTGTCAAAAGTCATTATTGATTCTGCTTCTTAACAAATAACTACCGACAAAGTGAAAACATAACGCGATTTGGTTGATTAAGTATGCATACATAGTAACAGCCACGTTTGGGTGCACGTTTGTGTTCCGAAAGCTTTAGGTTTAACGACCTTTATAGATAGAGAAACACTTAATGTCGCCACATATCAGACATGAAAGCTCTAAAGGGGTTTCTTTTTCTCAAACCGAAAGTCCTGGCAGCAGGGTAACATGCTTTGAATTTGATAATAAGCACCAATGGTTGGGTGCATGATGTATATACCTTTTATAGAACAGTTTAAATAAAATATTTCGGTATCAGGTTGAATAAGTATATATGGAAGCAATAAGAAAACTACCCTTCTTTTGCACTTTATTAGTATACTGGTTTGTTGTTTCACAGCTTTTGGGTTACTTCCTGTGCTCAGAATGGCGGCCCTAATCCTGGCATAAACCGGTGTGTTATTTCGAAGAAATGTTGGGTTACAACACATATATTTGTTTATTATGTTCTTTTCAAATAATTTACTTTTCCACATGTAAACTGGAAAGTAACATACTTTTAGTCCTGGTGCAAACTTTATAAGAACAAATAATGCATTTATTTGCGCACGCTTAACCAAAAGCTCGTGTAGCAATTTGCGCAATGTAAACATGGATTTTTTTTGGCTTACGTTTTGTCCATCATGCGATATCACTCGTCCGTCGTGCGCAAACGTTTGATGCAAAAAACTGTATCATATAGCGCTGGACATATTTTTACGGAACTTCAAATTAACGCGACTTTTGTAATCCCTCTTTTAAATAGTTTGGTCAGCATCTTTCATAGGTAACCAGAGATAACTATAGGTTTCCGAATTAATTCGTCGAAATTCTACTCTTCTGGATCGTTAAGGCTCACAGGTATGTATTTGTATGTAACATTGTGTAGTGATCTTTAGCAAGAATGTTCCAATAATGCACATCAAGTCAAAACTGGCGCCGTTTACGAGACCAAACTTTAAAGTTAAAATGTCGTTTGTTTGGTCAAGTAAATAAATACAAAAAAATGAGGAACAGCAATCAACAGTCTATACAATCAATGTGATAATTTTCATGAACATATGTTGTTGAGAAGGCACACCATGTCGTCATAAAGCTCAAGGTCAAATGGTTGTCAAATTATTTCAAATGATTTAAACGAAACCTTACTCATTAAGAATTCATTAGTTATGGATATTAAAGTAAACCAATACGATATTGCATAAGAACGCTCTTGAATGTGGTGATACAAGTTTATAGAATAACACACACACGGCTAAAACGAAGATTTCTTTATATAAGTGCGAACATACTGTATTATATTAACAACGGAAATAATGTCTTATATTTACGTATTTTAAATGTACAGACAATATGTTTAAACATAGCATTTTTACGTCTATATCAAATAAAATATCGTGTACCGAAGAAGAATTATGTTCAGATAGAATTAAAATATTGGATTGAAGTGTGAACGTAACAAGGGAGACAACCGAAATTGGAAGTAAGCGGATGTGAAAATGTATATATTGGTATTTACTTTCCCTGAAATCATCAACGTAAACGGTTTATTATCGTATCACATACTACTACCAATAATAA
>NC_068360.1:82614558-82762058 GCF_020536995.1 Dreissena polymorpha | reverse complement strand
CACCATGTATTAGTGATACTTTTCAATTACATTGAGAAATGAACACATATAGATGCAGCACCATGTATGAGTGATACTATTCAATTATTTGAAATGAACACATACCGATGCAGCACCATGTATGAGTGATACTCTTCAATTATTTGAAATGAACACATACAGATGCAGCACCATGTATGAGTGATACTATTCAATTATTTGAAATGATCCGTGCTCTGCTAAAAGGAGGTTTAATGCAGATGCGGTTCCCGCTTTAATGATATGTTTCGTTTCAAGAAAGTCTCTTCTAGGCAAAAATTAGGCTAAACGTTTCGTCCCTGATAAGGATTTGCGGACTGCACAGACTAATCTTTACGACACTTAACGCACATGCATTAATCCCCCTTTTCACAGAGCGAGGCTCAAATGTCAGCGTTTATTTGATACAATTGTTATGTTTTCATTATACAGTTGTTACAAAAAACTCAATATGCTTAAAAACCAGTGATCAGCATACACATTATTCAACACATTATTCAACACATTTGCTTACAAATAACAGAACAGTGTTAACACATTTTAATTTGGACTGGCACTGTTTGATGCAATAATTAATTAAATCCTCTCTTACAAACTGATGCCATTTCCAAATGTGTGTAACATATTTCATGATGAGAAAAATATGAAGTGCAGAGAAGCTATAGAAATACATAATGTAAATACAAGTTTGATGTTGAGCGCACACCAACTGAAATTCAACAAATTATCAAACTATAAAGCATTTGCTACGCCAAGTCTAAAACTAATAACACTCGTTTGTAATTGATTTTGATTGAAAACAGGAAATCATGTCTTTTGTTTTATTAGACACAGCTTATAATGTACTGATCGCAATGGAGGCGATAGAGCCTATGCTCGAATATTACTTCAGCAATAGGGAAACTTGTGAAATTGAGCCAAACAACTGCTTCACGTAATTACACCGAATAGTGAATACACCACAGGCGTACTGAAGAGTAACTTTGTAACAACACCAAATGTCTAAAATGTTAACGCATTTTTCATTTTTTGTCAAGTAAGCCAATCAACTATTAAACGTACAAGAACCGGATAGAGAACGCAAGTTCTTATTAAAATGTGCTAGGCAATATGTCATAGTTTGCTATGAAGGAAACAAACACTTACTTGTGCTCTTGTTTGTTGAACGGATTTTAAAAGTAGTCAACATCAAAAGTAATACACGGTGTTCAATATAACATCAAATGTCACAAGATTTCGAATTAGTAACTGAATCATTCTGCTCCGATAAATATTGAAAGCCATTTTCAATTAACGATTCGCCACCACGGTTTTAGAAAGGGAGAATCGCACATCCGCAATTACGTATAACATGTGATATGTCACGTGGTGTTGGAAACGACAGTCGATTTGTCGACATTCTTCCTTGATGCGCGTGGGCATAATATTGCTTGAAGGGACTTTGGCCTCGATTGTTTTTATTTTATTTTAGCAGCATGTCATTTGACAGATTGTAATATAACTATATCAACATGTTTTAAGGGTATGGTAAAAGTAAACACAACCAAACACCATGTGACTCACGCATGCTTAATTGTTTACATAAATATCTCAAACGTTTTCTTTCTATAAGGCAATTCAACACAGGAATATCCAACACAATATACACGCAAACAAAGACTGCACTCCAGCTTCAAGATTGAACACTTATTTATTAGACCACAACTACAATTATCATGGTATCCAATAAATAGCTTCATGAAAGAAACTTCGATAACTATCACAGGATTAATTTTAACCCATATATTCCGGACACGTTTTATTAAAATTTCCTCCGTTTACACACACTCCACTTATCATGCTGTCTGTGTTTATAAAGGTATAATAATGCCCTGTTTTGACTTTTACTATTCACATTTGCAATTTGCGGAAGTAGAAAATACAAGTATGTCTTCTGATGTGTATACACACTGGTTTAACAGGACAAAAAAGAAAGATAAAGACATTTGAGTGTCTATTGTTTCATGTAATCAATGTCACAATAAAATAATCAGTCTTAATACTGAATTTTCTGTACACTTAAATCTCTCTAAAAACATAAATAACCACATAACTTTGTGAATATAATAATAATTGAAAATCGGTTCCCCAACAATCAATACAGATTAATATTGTCAGTTTGATTTGATCTGCAACAGTGTCCTTAAATGTATGGTATTTAAAATACATCCCACAGTAATTAGCATACATAAATTTTACCCTTTGGACAATAATACAAGTACAACTATGTGTTGATATCCTTGTATTTCTTACACTGAGTCACATTTGAATTATTAATAAGCAAATACAGCTTGAAACGTTTTATGAATTGAGCTGTTAATACGATATCAAATGATATATTCCACATCTTTTCGCCGTTTTAAGTCCCGTTTTGAGTCCCAACTTGGGAAGGGTGGTGGGGTTATATTAATTTGCTTGTGTCCGTTTGTCAGTACCTTCTTTCGTCTTTCCAATTATTGTTCGCATGTAACTTAAAGCGAATTGCTTCTAGAGGAATCATATTAACCGCCCTTTTTAACTTACGCAAATGGGTATTTTGGTGCTATTTTAACTACAGGAGTCTTAAGATAAACGTGAAATGTGGATGTCCCTTTAAGATATATTTAGACAGTGACTTCACAACCTGTACTTAGATGCAATACAGTGTATATAAAATTGATAATTGTACATATCCCACATTCAAACAAATATTGCGATGAAACGTTTTAAAACAACTCTTTAAATACTGTGTAAGATTAACAGACTGCCGATATGTTCATATTAATGCCTTGTTTAAAAGTTAAAGGGGATGAACAACATAAAATGAGAGCAATTATAAATATTATTAATGCCTGACCAATCCAAGAACACACATTTAAGTGTTTTCAATTGAAGCATGGTCTCAGAAAGAACAGTGGATCCAAAGTAATTTTATGCATAAAATATTCCTTGCACATGTTATCTAAATATATATTTTTAGTAAAATTATCCATATTCTAGACATTTACAAATAAAATTAAGAAAACATATGTTAAACCGAAAATTATATAATTGTGAATTTTGGATGTGATGCAGTGTTTTTGTGGTTTAAGTGTTTTTTTTTCTGATCTGCTTAAATGAAAAAAAACAATGACACTTATTATGTTGCTTTTTAAAACAGAAGACAGTGAAAACTGCAGACAATAAACATTGTTTTATTAAATAAGAACATCGTTTTGAAAAACATTTTCAAAATCATTTAAATCATTTCAATGAAAGATTACTAGTGGATAAACGTTTATTTCTTCTCATTACAATAAAACAAAACATGAATCAATAGCTTTTATTCAAATTGGGTTTGAAGAAAAATGGTAATCAATTTTCCAATTTTATTTACGACATGATGATTTTTAAATATATATTTTTTGTATGGAAACAGTTCATGTGTACGATTGTCTTTATGTGGGGACAGAGGGCTGTTGGTAGTACGCTGTTCTAAGAATCGGAAGGTCCCTGGTTCGAATCCCACTCAGACCACTAGATTTTTTCTGAGCAAAATTAACCGCACGCTCGCTCCTCTCCACACAGGAGTATTAATGTGCTCCTTTGAGAGAAATAAACTGCTGTGCCATGGCTGCAGACTGCGGCGCCGATTGTTAACGGGCGACTTATATCCCAGTTAATTTTCAAGTGGGCTAACGATGTATACTCATCAATATCAGACTGTAAACCCGAAACGTTTACCTTTAACATTAACCCCCACTGGAATAACAAATCCCGTGTAAAGGGCTGTTTAAGATTTACAGTGTTAACTCACCAGAGAAGCTCACAACCTTTTCAAACAAATCAACACTATATAAAAACATGAAGTACGTACTTTGTTTAACAAAAGGCCAATGTGTATTAATGGCAATTATGTGTATGCGATTATAATGCAGTCTTGTTAGTTTTTACATTGTGAGCAATAGACAAATATATCTCTTACTTAGCAAGCGCTAGCTGGAAATGCTGACTAATACATAGACCCCCCCCCCCCCCCCCCCCATACAATTTTAGAATTATGAAACTGTATCAATGCAAGCGCCCATGTTAATTTGCTTTACATTTTAAGCATGTTTATTTAAAAATCCTGCATTGATCGGGTTACTTATTATCGCTTACTTATCATTGCCTTATGAATATATCATGACGACACCGAAGGCCTAATATTGTAAACAATGATTTCGCCTATAGTAGGTCGGCCTGATTTTTATTTCAGTATATGCCTCTTATTTTAATTGGATGTTCATATGAAGGATTAAATATGGTTGATCGAAATAATTCATTATTTAAGGCAAACAGATTAAGACGGCAAAGCAAAAAGATTAGAGCAATTGCTGAATTGTAATGGTAAATACCAGTAGAATTATTTAATACAAGAGAAACTATTCAGCTCTGTAATGTGTACTTAATCATATACCAAGATATCAATTAATATTTGATTTATACATTCTGTTGTCACAAGGATGCTTTTCATAACACCACTAAGACACGTGTCATGAACTCCGGAAACTCGAAGTGTATTATTCAGATTGCGAGATCCTGTTGTATTGTTTAGTAGTAGCGATATTTGCGATGGGTTTTTCGCGGTGTATGTCGATATTTTTGTGTATAATAAGAACGTGAGCAGAATAAACAACCACTTTAAAACAAACTTGCAAACAAAAGGCGATTGTGATTGATATAAATATTTTAATAAATAATGCGATTCAATTGTGCATTGTGATCAGTCATGAGAGTTTATAACTGACTCACTGAGTTACTTGTTGTCTGACTGACATTCTGGATGATTGACATGAGCGGAAAGAATACCGAATGACTGCTGACTAGATGAATGGCTTGATTATTCCCACGTTTTTAAAAGCGTGTGGATATTGTATTGATTTCCGCGTTATGTCCGTTTGCCCTGCCCACTATCTCATCCATTATTAGCACTTGAACTGTGAAACTTACACACATGGTAGCTATGAGCATATATGCGAAGGTGAGCTGTTTGGAATTTTGATCTGACGACTAGGTTAAAAGTTATGGGTAAATAAATTGGTAAAATGGGTAAAAAAACTCATTTTACTTAAAACATGCGACGCACATGATAATAATTTTTGACCCAGGGGTCAGATCAACATTCCAAATATTGCACCTTCGCACATAGCTCATAGCTACCATCTGTGCAACGTTCAAGGTTCTAGTGCTAATAGTGTAGGAGGAGATAGTGGCCGACCACGCCCACCAACATTTTTGTTTTAACATAACTTCTTCATTTATGCACAAATATACTTCAAAATAATCCTGAACATCTCTTATGACAACACGGTCTATCTCGAACATCCATATCCACATTACCCACCCCAGGGCATTTGATACAGGTAAAGGCAGCATGGTTCTGTCCTCTTTCAAATTTATCGAGAGGTCCATGTGTACTACTGCCCCGTACCCCCAAATTTTGTTTCGTACTCAAAATGTGTCGTGCCCGTTTCTGTTCGTTCCGCAAATTTTTGTTCGTACACATGTTTTTTCGTACCCACAACTTTCGTACTCAATTTTTGTCTAACCTAATTTTTGTAGCGTACCCATTTTTTCCGTACCCAAATATTTTTTCGTACCCAAAATTATTTGTACCCAATTTTTAATTCGTACCCTTTTTTTCGTACCCAAATTTTGTTCGTACTCATTTTTTTCGTCCCCAATATTTATTTTTGTACCCATTTTTAATTTCGTACCAAAATTTTGTTCGTTCCCAAATTTTTTTCGTAACCAAATAGTTTTTCCTACCCAAAATGTTTTTCCTACCCCAATGTTTGTTCGTTCCCTAAATTTTTCGTACTCACTAATTGTTCGTACCAAATTTTTGTTTCGTACCAAAATTTATTTTTGTATCGACATATTTTTTCGTATCCAAAATTATTCGTACCCAATTTTTTGTTCGTACCCAATTTTTTTTCCTACACACATTTTTTTTCGAACCCAATTTTTTTTCGTACCCATATTTTGTTTCGTACCCTTTTTTTATTTCGTACCCATATTTTGTTCGTTCCCAATATTTGTTTCGTACCAAAGATTTTTCGTACCCAAATTGTTTTCGTAACCAAATTGTTTTTCCTACTCAAACTATTTTTCGTACCCAAAGTTGTATTCGTTCCCTAATTTCTCGCACCCACATTTTTGACGTACCCAACACTTTTTTCCTAGTTCCCACATTTTTTTTCGTACACAATTTTTTTTATCGTACGCAAAATTGTTTTTTGCCCCACATTTTGTTCGTACCCAATTTTTTGGGGCATAATTTGTTTGTTCCCAAAATGTTCGTACCCAAATTGTTTTCGTACCCAAGATTTTCGTTTCCATATACACAATTGTGGTGATGTAGATAAACTTAAATTGATTCTTTTATATGCATACTCTTCAAAAGCATCGTCACACGAGAACTGTCAGTACTTTGATTGTTATTTGTTCTTAATTATCCTCACATTCCGAATTGGAGCGGGGAAATTATGTGGTCATCTCCGCCGTCTGTTCGTTCGTCTGTTCGTCCTGGCCACTATATCCTCCTACACTTTCAGCACTAGAACCTAGAATCTTAAACACATGGTAGCTATGAGCATATGTGCGACAGTGCACTATTTGGAATTTTGATCTGATCCCTGGGTCGAAAGTTATAGGTGTTGGGATGGGGCCGGGTATGAGATTTTCACTTATTTTTTTAGGTTATTTTATATTAACTTCTTCATTTATAAACCAATTTATTTTAAATTGATACTGAAAGTCTCTTACAACAAAACGGTTAATCTCAACTATGCATGGGCAAATTACCAACAATGTGGCGCCCCGCCCACATAGACAACGCCCACCCAAAATTTTGTTTTAACATAACTTCTTCATTTATTCACCAATTGACTTTAAATTAATACTGAACATCTCTTATGACAACACGGTCTATCTCGACCATCCATGTCCACATTGTCCACCCAGTGGCCCCACCAACATAGGCCTTGCCCAACCAAAATTGCCTTTTAATATAACATCTTTGCGGCGCGGGGATACGCGTCGGCCTCTGCCGCGCAATTTCTAGTTACTTAGTGACTTGCTAATTGACTAGCTGATTAATTGCCTGAAATATTGACTGAATGAATAAATGACTGACCTACTAACTGCCTGACTCGATCACCGACTCACTTACTCACTGATACACTAAATGACTCACTCGAGAACCCGACCACCCATCCACCCAAAACGTCGTTTTGTAAGGTGCCACTTTTTTGTCTGGCAAACGTCCTTGAATTACTTCGAGCCTAAGGACTAAGCTCACAGATGCGCCGAGACATTTCTTGCTTTGAATAAAGAGCAGTGCATGTGTGAAGAATCTACAGTGAATATAGAAGGCATGCGGTGCGAGCACCACATACAGACCGTAATTGCAGTACACATACACTTTACTGTTTCTAGTGTTGAGCACCATGAATCATGATGATAATACAAAATGCATAAATATATTTAGTGGGTATCTTATAAATATTATAAATTTAGTAAAAGGTGCACGTCACATATATTGAAACAAACAAGTTACATCACATTTAAGAATGTAGGTAGTGATATATGACAACTTTTAGGATGTCGATGTAATCAATGAAATAAAATACTCACGACAAATACCGTGTTATATATATTGAACTTAACGCAATCTTATGCGGCCTTATATAAAATAACTTTATACATGCTCTCGAAATCCATATGCCTAATAAATTAAATTGTAGGTTATATTCTATATATCTGAACAGCCCATACGATTTAATAAGGGTTTAATGAAAAACAATCCTCAACGTTGAGATTCGAGCTTCGGATATTTGAAATCAAAATTCATCGCACTACCACTGGATCATTTGAACTTCAGCTATTAGGCTCATATTTCAAACACAAAGCAAGTTTCATGATTATTTTCAAACTTAAAATAACAGATTTTCGATGAAAAGCTAAACACTGGAATAACAATAATTTTTAAAGATCTTTGCTTGTCAAGAGTGTTATTTAGGTGTTTCTTTGTTTTGCATCTATACCACGTTTATTTAATTTTTATCTTGAAAGACCGTCAACGTGTTGCGTTCAAGTAATTTATGGCGAACATTTACCTACACATTGGTTAATAAAATTGAAGAGAACGTTTAAGGAAAACTGTTCCATTATCATTATTAAAGAAAGATTTCGCTGAATACAGATAATATAGTAAAGTACAAAGTGTATATATAATGTCACATTTAAAGCGCATGTGACTCTCTGATATATCGACTCTCATAAGGTTTACTTGATTAAGCAGTTATATGTTATGCAATTGTTTGTCAATATATTTGCATTAAAAAATTAATTTCTCTAACCATGCTGATACATATTGAATTAGCTTTCAAACATTATGTCGTCCTTTAGTTAAGGGAACATTTTGATAATAAATTGTAATTGGTGCGAGCTAAAATTATGTCGTGACTTAAACATGTCGTAAGATCTTGATAGGACAAGATTATCTTTATTAAAGACTTAAGAACATTTCAGAAGTCGGAACCTGCTGGCTTGAAACATGTTTACTACTTGTTCTCATCTTTAACATGGGCTGTTGGGCCATTTTTGGGACGATTTGTTTTGCTGTCGATAACATTACAAAGTACACAAGAAAAACTTCAAATCAGATTTGGACGTACACTTACCGCTTAATTAAGAATCCTCTCAAAACACTTCCTTGCTTTAAGTAGCATAACAACTTCATCAATATCTTCAAGGACCTGTCATCGCTTTTCTTGAAACTAAAGCTAATGAGAATTGGCACTTGATAATTCGCTGACCACATGAGCTGGGTTATTTTGAATCTGGGTCAATAGCTGTTGTGTTGTTTTTAGTACAAGACTAGCTCAAATTGAGACGCCATTTTGTTAGGAACAACTAAAGTATAATCAAATAACTAAATAACTGAATAAATAAATAAACATACAATATATATATATATATTTATCCCACTTTTACAGCGAAATCGGTTGATTAAAGCCCTGTTGATTAAATTTCATCTATAATCAACGGCAAGGCTATAATCAATGGCACGAAATGACGTCATCAACTGCCGAACCGGGACTACTTTTTCCCACGCACCTCGTCACCTGTATTTGCCAAGTGCATCAATAATAAAAACAATCTCAAATGTGTGTCAATCTTAATGACCTTAAAACAAAGGAAAGTAGCAAAAACGAGTTTTTTGGCATTTATTGTCATTAAAACCTAGTATTAGGTAAATTTAACACTATGCAAATAGGTTCTGTTGTTGTTGCTCCCCTTTGAAGAAGTCAGTTCGAGTTGCTCCCCTTTGACCGTAGAAAACAATCGTCCGGACCAAGAAATCCTGTGTTCATTTACAAGCTGTACTCGGATATGCGTCCATCTGATTTTTCTTCAAAGCATCTTTTCTACCTGGCAATACGCACAAATGACACTGCATCCCGGTGATTCTTGCGTCAACAATTGGGTGTCAACAAGTTAGGTCAGATGCTGAAGGCCATGGCAAAAGACGCCGGCTTTCTCAAGCACAAGAGAATAACGAACCACTCAGTTCGCAAATTACTGGTCCAAAAACTTCGAAATGCAAACATTCCAGCCACTGAAACCATGGCCATAACAGGGCACAAAAATGTCCAGTCCATAACCAATTATTCAAACATATCTGTTGAACAGCAGCAAAAGTGATCAATCTTGCTCAGTCCAGTAAATGTAACAATCCAACAGATTCCTCTTGTTCACCTTCATGCACCGAAACTATGGCCGAAATGCAACCTAGACAACCACTGTCTACCGTCGAACAAGTTGATCTTCATGTTCGCCCCACCCAGTCACTTCACCAGCAAATGTCTATCTCTAGTTCGAACAACTTTGCCTCACAATTCTTTGGTGCCACGTTTAACATTCAAAATGTTAATGTATATAATTAGCTTAAATCCAAGTAATCTTGTTATTTCGTCACGAATAACCACATTTTATAACAAAGAAGCAAATATTGTGCACCTCGTGATCGACTCGATAGTTTGATATCGAAAGTGAATTGTGTGTGGTGTTAGGCTACGTTGTAAACAAATGTAGTTCCTTGTATATAACAACTTAATGTAATATTGATATCATAAAACTTAAAGATTTGCAATTCAATATGATTAAAATTGTAATTAATAACGCTCGACACTTTGTTACAGAACGATATTCTGATTAAAAAAAAATGATTATTTGATCAGCGGTTATTTTTGGAACGCGGAGTAATACACTGACCTTGGTTACACTACAGTCATTATCAAAGTACGACAAACACTCATGAAAACTTATTTTGTTTAAATAAAAAAAGTTTACTGAATAAAAAGTGGGATAAATAGAATAATAGGTTAGTGTTGATTATAGATCAGCTTTATCATGCTCGGCACGAAAACGAAAAAGCACTCGCCAAGGCTCGTGCTTTTTGTTTTCTAAGCCTCGCATGATAAACCTGATCTATAATCAACACTAACCTATTATTCTCTATATAAACAACCTTTAACAGGAATTCAGAATGCAATGTAATAAATAAGTTATACATTTTACGTTATTTTTTTTAATTTACGTATAACTAAGTGTAAAGTGTTGGCGAAAAGTTAGTCGCTCTTATATGAACTTGCCTAACTTGAACATTTCACTTTAAATGTTTGTACTATAATAATTGTGTGAGTTGATGATGCTAGGTCTCACTCTTTAATACGTTTTTGTTATATCTAAGAGGTGGACTTTATAAGAAAGTTTCAAAGAAAATATATATATATATATATATATACAAAATTGTGTTTGTATAGATTGATATACATATTATTAATAATAGTTCGTTCCAACTCGTATAAGTATTCGACGAAAACTGGTTGTTTAAATTGGACAAAACTTGACTTCATGGATGTGTGAGTATTCAAAACACACATAATTAAATATATAAATGTAGATAATACACCCCATGCCGTTCAGGACATTTTCAATTAATTATCACTGAAATCAATCATACCGTCTTTCAATATCAATCGTATTACATTATTGTCGATATTAGTTAATTTAGAACCAATATTTTACTATGCGTTTATATAAGTTATCACATAGCTGGTATGTACCCAATTTGTCGTAAACGGCTACATTTGAAAAATAATGTTTGACACCAAGAACAGCTTACACGTTGTTTTCAGAAACCCCCATACTTGGCACGAGTATGAAATAATTGTAGAAAACATAAGTATAAAATAACGATGCAGCTATCTTTGGTTTATTATTAGTAGTAAACAACCGCATCTGCCGTATCTGAGGCTATTAATAGATGCGAAACAATCTGCTGATAAACATGTACAGTGGGATGTTTCGTAACCTCGTTCATAGTGCATGCTACATGTACTACAGCGGGGTTAAATTTGATATTACTGTTAAAGATTCTTTTTTCTCAACAGATAGAGGCGATTTTTTGTATTTACGGGTGCTTACAACGCAATAGTAAAAGGTTAAGCCTGTTTATACTCACAGTACTCAATGTATTAAATGTTGTTTTTTTTTGCAGTTTATCCACGTTATTTGTGTCCATAAAACGTTTTGTCCACTTACATTTACAACGTTTGGCGGTAGTACATATTTGGCTATATGCTTGATATCTACAAAGTCACAGTACTTCATCGGCACTACAACATACGGATTTCTTTTTCGTGCAACCCTCAGAATTGTTTATCACTGGCTTGGTACATATACCGATGTAAGTTTCTTTGCTAGTTCTATTGAAGCATGTACACTATCACACATGTCCACTTTCTGAATACTTTTGTTCAAATGTGTCTATGTTTTTACATTTTTCAAAAGCATGCATTAATGCAACAGTAACAACCCTATTGCGATTTTGTCTACAACAACGGTCAGAATAAAACCAGACATTCTCTACTGTGATAGGAAGAGAGTTCATGTAAGTCAAATGAAAAGTTCCCACTTCACAAGAGCTCCGTTTTCCTTCAGTTTCATTCCACAAAAACCATGTAGAAATGGCGTGTTGTAAAGAATAAAAGGAAAGATTGTAACAACTGCGCTTTCCGTAATAATAATCTTTACTCACAAGAGAACATGTAATCGGTAAAATAGCCTGTAGATCAAATGTTGCAACATGGTATGACTTGTCTTGTTTTGCAAGCAATTTTCAAATCGGTGGTCAGCTCGCCTGCTATCTCCTTATTTCTATACACAGCACACGTCTGACACTGGTATTTCTTGGTTATATGGAATGAAGAGTTAATCTCCTGACAGAAAATTGTACCATACATTGAGCTTGATTGCCTGCCCGTTTCTTTACACTTTTCTTTGTATAATTAATGCATTTTACTAATATTAACATCAGATCGTAGAAAACGCCTTTTAGTGTCTGGCGTGTGTAATGTGATTCTACTGTAGGAAATGATTCCATATGGTTACGAACATCTTAATGATTGCATCTGAGGTTTTGTTATGGGGATTGTGCTTTCCACGCATGTCAAAGGAAGCAAATGTTCCGGAAGATTTCAGGGCTGTATCTATCATTCTTCCACCAACAGCTAACGTCTTCTGGAAGAAAGCTTTGCAAACACGTTTCTTATCTAAGTGATATACTCTGGAAATAGCTCTGCGCTTTGATGAGTGTGTCCTTACACGACTCGGCACATCCTCCGTTAATGGCAATTGTAAACTATTGAAACCAATCCCTGAATAATGTGAATATGCCATGAGGTTGGGTTAACATATATCCCGATCAGACTAGGATATTTAATACATTGTATACACATTTTCTGGTATAAAAAATAGTAACATAGGTTTTAACTCAAGTTCCTCATGCTTACTTTGTGTAAACTTATTCTTATATGTGCATTATAAACTGGTAGGAGAGAAACTTATGTTTGTTCTCCATTTCATGTGCGTGAACTACATTTTGAATTAAATTTTGAACGTGAGTAAAATACTTTGTTATTATTTTGTAAGGATAAATACTAGCAATTTCTCTCGCAGAATATTATTTTATTTGTATACCTCCTTGTTATACCATTCGATCCTAACATATTGACTGATTGTATTCATAAATATAGCATTATTTGTGTTAAATTATATTTGTATGTTTCTAATTGGTATTTGTGGTCATGTGCTTCATTTAAATATAAAAAGTCTATCTGGTAACAGTGATACATGCGTAGTAAAATACATCACCCTGATGTGCGTGATGCTATTCGAGACTTAATGTAGACGTAATTATTACTCTAATTGGGATTGTCAGGATGTTACATGCTGAGAAACATAGTGATAATCATTCATTGCTAACCACTCGAAAGTGAATTACGTAAATTGATGTGGGGTGTTACCATAAAGGCCTGCATTATGTGAAGACCCAAAGTGTGTCCCACCACTCCTACCTAAGTTAATTACTAGACTCATGAAAGTTGAAACGAATTTGAAATTAAAGCTTTAGTTTCCAGCAACATGTGTATTTAGGTTTTACTTAAAGTTATTCAATTTTGGTGTGGTCTTTTGCGGTGGAGGGGGAACCGTATTGCCCAGAGGAAACCCACCTGTCCGGTATGGTGACCACCTACCAAACTCACATGCCCTGGGAATGGGGATTGACCCCCGGTTGCAGAAGTGAGAAGTGCATGTACCCACCACTGCGCTGACTGGACAGCCTTGTAGATAATGAATTAACATAAACCTATTTTAATTGAGATTTAAAAAATCAGTTCAATGCTTTTGCTGCATAATACAACTAAATCTGGTCAATGTGTTTGCTGCATAAAACAATTAAACCAGGTCAATGTGTTCGCTGCACAATAAAACAAAGTCAGATCAATGTGTTTTCTGCATAATACAACTAAACCAGGTCAATTTGTTCGCTGCGTAAAACAACTACATCACGACAATGTGTACGCTGCGTAAAACATCAGGTCATTGTGTTCGCTGCATAATGCAACAAACAGGTCAATGTGTTCACTGCATAGTGCAACCAACAGGTCAATGTATTCGCTGTATATATTGCAACAAACAGGTCAATGTGTTCGCTGCATAATTAAATTAAATCAGGCCAATGTGAGTGCTGCATAATGCAACAATCAGGTTACTGTGTTCACTGCATATAACAACTAATTCAGTTGAATGTGTTTGGTGCATGTTGTGTTCGCTGCATAATGCAACGTTCATGTCAATGTGTTTATTGCATAATGCAACAATCAGGTCAATGTGTTTGCTGAGATATGCAAAAAAACAGGTCAATATGGTCACTGCATAATACAACAATTAGGTCAATGTGTTTACTGCATAATGCATTAAACAGTTCAATGTGTTCACAGTATAATAAAACAATCAGGTCAATGTGTTCACTGCATATTGCAACAAACAGGTCGATGTGTTCACTGCATAATACAACAATCAGGTCAATATGTTCACTGAATAATGCAACAAACAGGTCAATGTGTTCACCGCATTATACAATAATCAGGTCAATTTGTTGTTTTGTATTAAACAACTAAATCACTTGAATGTGAATGCTGCATAATTAAACACTCAATTCAATGTGTTTGAAGCAAAATGCTTCTAAATGTAATGTCAGTCTGTTCGCTGCATAATACTTATAAATCAGGCCAATGTGTTCATTGCCTAATACAGCTTAATCAGGTGAATGTGTTTGCTTTATAATGCAACACTCAGGCCAAAGCGTTGGCTGCAAAATGCAACACAATCAGGTCAATCTGTTTGCTGCATAAACCAACTATCAGATTAATGTGTTTGCTGCGTAATGCAATCAGGTTATTGTGTTTGCTGCTTAATACAAAATCAGGTCAATGCGTTATCTGTATAATGCAACAATGAGGTTAATGTGTTACCTGCTTAATACAACAATCAGTTCATTGTGTTCTCTGCATATTACAACTAAATCAGGGTAATTCTTACCTTGACCAATACATTAGTTGTTACAGTAATGTATGCATTTACTTTGTCTTTCATTTTCTGTTCTTATTGATATCCGAGTTTTTCACATTGCAGCGTTACATCATCCTCTGATATATTGCTTAAGTGCGAGAAGGTAGCATAATTGCAGGGCATATACCTAATTTGTGTAAGTTAATACATGTCATTTACCCACGATCTTTTTCATTACATTTCTATTTGGTTTATTGTTTTATAATAACAAAACATACATCTGGAGCAGTTAGACAAAACTTCCGTGTCATACAAATATAAACAATAAATAAGAAACATCCTTAAGGGTATGACAATTTAAAAAAGTTCTATGTTGCAGATAATATTATAACATGTATATCGCCTTTTTGCTTGTCGGCACGATCGTGGCAGTCCAACTATTATTTTCCGGTCAAAATTAGCAATGCTTGTATCGATCCGGAGCGAAATATACACAGGGCGATTTGTTAGTGACTATCTGATATATATATGTTAAGTTGTTTACTCGTATCGTGTTTAATTCGGTTGTTATTGTATCTATGTACTAGGATGTACATACTAGCAATACTTAACTATCGGTCCTTCAAAGTCAACATTCAAATATGCCCTTTCGTTTACCAGATCTGATTGGCGCTCCTCACTAGTGGTTATTTCCGTTTATCTTGACTGTGACACCCAATTGTGTATGGTTCTTACATTAATATATTTAACAGTAGACCCAATCCGAAAATATTGTGCATGCCACGGCATTGACTGACTGGGAGATATATATTGATTGACCCATCCTTCCATCTCTACACGGTTAACACACAATGACACATGTCATAGAATATCAATTATGTTTCCTACAAAGCTTTCATACTTGCATGGATGTTGTCCTTGAACACTATCAACACCCCCACCCTAACCTTACCTCATGTTGCTGTTGGCGCTGACCTACATTTGGCTCAGACTAATGCAGAGTCCAATCTCTTGTTTAACCCTTTACCACTTAGATACATATTTTGTATACATTTGAAGTCCCTTAGAAAATAATATTAAATTGAATACCTATCTAACAAGATGCAAGTTTTAAAGACCTCATTTCCAACCCTAAGATACTGATTAGCAGCAAACAGCATAAAAACATGAACAGTCTGCGAGTTACTCGCAGGGTTATGGCTAGAACGGTATTTTAGAACTTTTCTTTTTTCGTCAATCTGGTTGACTGCCCCTTTAAGGCTAGTGACTAATAACCGACTTTACAATATTGATCCATACATCGTATCTTAAAATCTGTTTTTGAGCAGAGTATGCTGTCTCATCATGTGTTTTTAAAAGTCCTGCTTTAGACAGAATTTCACTACCAACACCCTACCAGCTCACATCTGAATATGTATAAAAGGTGCCCCAATATACATACTTATGTATCTTTATCATGACATGGCAGTGATGGTGAAAGATTTGTGCTTAATATCATTAAACATGTATTTCTATAAAGTCAGTCAAGAGCCACTAATTCAGAAAACGGATGCAACTGATATTTCAAGCCATCAACTATCTAAGTACTCTCAGTCAACAAGGATGTGTGTTGACCGTCTTTTTTACTGTAGCTGTGTTATCCAGAGGTTTTGACCTAGATTCCTTTCCATAGTTGTATGCAGCGAGAAAATTGATGAAATATATATTTGCACACATGTTCATGTTTTTTTTGCATGATCATTCTATTTGCATCTGCCTACAATGTCAACATTAGTAGATTTCACGCAAACAATCTACCTTCCATGTAAACATAAGTTAATTTTACGCAAACATTTCACGATATCTGCAAGGCGCAGAATTAGGATGTAAATATGTGTTAGTATTTCACTGATGCAAATATGGGGTGGTATTTCACTGATGTAAATTTGGGGTGGTATTTCACTGATGTAAATATGTGATGGTATTCGCTGATGTAAATATTGGGTGGTTATTCACTGATGTTAATATTGGGTGGCATTTCCCTGATGTAAATATGGGGTGGTATTTCACTGATGTAAATAAGTGTTGGTATTTCACTGATGTGAATATGGGGTGGTATTTCACTGAGGTAAATGTGGGGTGGTATTTCATTGATGTAAATATGTGATGGTATTTCACTGATGCAAATATGGGGTGGTCATTCACTGATGTTAATATGGGCTGGCATTTCTTTGATGTCAATATGGGGTGGTATATCACTGATGTTAAAATGGGGTGGTATATCATCGAATTATTCACAGTACAGTTTATTTATAATGATAGAGTTAATATTTAATAAAGAATGGGTATTTTGTCCAAATAAATATGTGATGCAAACTCAGGGGCAGAGAATTCAATTAATCAACCCTTTCTCCTGTTATGTTTTCAGTGCTTTTTGTTCGATTTAATGTCCGGTATGGTGACCCATTCCATATTCAAAAAAGTATATATTTTTTCCAAAATTTCCCAGTAGAAAGTTTCCAAAAAAGATTTTTTTATAATAAGTCTTAACATTCAATTATCTTCAAATACAGCTCTACAAGTTGAAAATATTATCTTGAAACACTTTTATGAACACTTTTGAAATTGTCTCAATTTCAGATTTTTGTTTCTCACAATTTTCCCAAATGGGCTGGTACCGGTATTTTTCTCAATTGGGCAAAACAATCGCTGCAAATTCCCTTTAATGGTTGGTAGATCATGCCCAAACTCTCACAGCTGAATGAGGTGAATGTGCAGATGATCGTAAATACATGTAAGGCCATTTGGCTGCAACTTGTTGTGGAAGAATTATTGCCCTTTGTATGTTTTTCGATTATGTAAAGGCCCAAATATCTTAATTCATTCTCAAGTTTTTGCCAGATTTTTTTCTAAAATTGTTCAGCTTAAAGTCATGGATGTGTAGACGATCATAAAGAGGTGAGTTTTGTATGCAACCATTATTAGTTGAATTATTGCTCTTTATCATTTTCTTCTTCTATGGACTTTATGGGCCTCAAAAGTGTGTACTCAACTCCTCCTAAACTGCTTAGCCGATTTTGCTCAAACTTTTACAGTTGAATGACTGAAGAAGTGACATGCACAATAACCATAACCTTTCACTGTCTTAAATAAGGGTTATTGTCCTTTGTTGTCTTTGTATGATGTAACTTATCAAGGCTATATCTCAGATACAATACAATATTTCAACATAAAACTTCGTGGGTGTAAAGGTATCCATCAGCGGAATTCATAAAACAATTATCCTGAGTGAAACCTTTTTAATTCACTAAGTGCCACATTAATTGGCCAATATTCATGAAATTTTGGTCAGAACATTCGTCCCAATCAGATATCGCCAACTAACTCATCTTAGCTCCGGCCTGTAAATTGTCAATTAACTTTAAAAGACATCTCCAAACCGCCAAGCATATTTTAACCAAATAGTACAGTGTTAATTTTTTTATGTAACCTCAGCGGCCTTTATAGTATTTTGTTCATTTCTAACCCAGCGACCACTTTAAGTACGTGCTTTGACCAGATCGCTCCCTCTGTCAGAACGATTTCAGACCAGAAAGCGGTTAACGATAGTCCGTGCTTACAAAAGGTAGAGGTGGAGGATGTAATGCGCAGTCTGAAGGCAGGGAAATCTCCGGGAGTGGACAACTTTCCTTCTTAGCTGATCATATGTTAATATGAACCTAAAGAAAGGCATTTTGACAGTTACCAATTTTTCTGAGTTATCTTAAACAATATTAAAATATGTTCTTAAACTCAACCTCTCTTTAAATGCTTTGCAAATTTCACTCAACAGCTGAAGACAGATCATGCATAATTGATCATAATTGCAGGAATTGTTTATGCAATCAATTTATGCAAAATCATGGCTGTCTGTCATTTTTCCAGTATTGCTAAACATATATTTGCTTCATTAAAGTATAACACTTAGTTGTATTGTTTACGTATAAAGTATTAAAATTTTGATGATGACCTATATTTGATTTGTCTGTGTCCGAACATGTGTTATGGAAAATCAGTGTCTGTATTCTAGTTTTGTATGATATAGGTGGAAATTAACACATGAACATTCAGAGTATTGTAGATTCACTTGAATAGATTCTTGTTCTTAATTAACTTAATTAACTTATTCTTTTCTTAATCATATTTTTCACATTTTTTCTCATTCGTATGTAGGAATTTTTAATTTCGTTTGCAGATTTTAGTATGAAGGCCACAATTTATTTTACATGAAATATTAAAGCTAGGCATTGTTTAATCTACAAAACAAACTTTTATTTGGAATTTTTGTTATGCTTTCTTCCAAAAACACTTAATAATTTAACTTTCAGACTTGTGGAGGATGAATGGTAGATTGTTCTCAAGTGGTTGAATACAGAGTCATGAATGCATACTTCAACCACTAGTTAATAACTAGGAGTGTTCTCCTTAACAAGGAAGGTTTTATTCATAATGAGAAATGTTTAACTGAAAGACACACTCAACTTATCAATACCATCATTGTGACTATATAGATTTGTATGATCGGTATCCTCCTTACTTCGACATACTACTAACTTAACTTATTGCATCCTGTGCTTTTTAACTGCATACTGTCAGGTAAGGATGCTTTATACGTATCGTACTTACTTACAATGTTAACGAAGTATGAGATCGTTATTTCGACATGGTGCCCCTTATTTCGACACCCCTTGTTTGTTTAAAAAAAAGTAAACGAAACTTATATTCTTTCAATGGAACAGAAAATTACCACAACATTTAAAAATCGTAATTAATATTATTCTTTTGGCTTGCGCTTAGTGGCGTACGACCGTATATTATGCCCGCCTTTAACAAAACCCCATGATCACTGGGGGCTGACGAGGTCAAAGCGTAGTCCGTTTCGCTACGACGTCGGGTATATGTTTTACTACGAAAACATTGTTTAAAAACATATGACATCGAGAACGGATTAGTCGAAAATTGTGTTTTAAACATGTAAGATCATGCTTTTCTAATAACAAAACTCTGAATTTAAGCAAAATGACATTTTATAGGTTTGTTACATCAAATTATAATCCAAGATGTGTCTGGTTTATGCGGTTAAACATGAAATATACCGCTGATTTTCAAAGCGAAGTCAAGTTTCACTTTTAAAAATGCAATTAAGGTTTATAACAGTGTTTAATTGACACAATTTTACAATTTCCATATTGATCTATGTATCGTTAAGCCACAAGTGTGTTTAGAAATGTGTAGGGTAACTCAGTTATCAGAAATAAAGGCTAAATATTATTATTAGGCATGATCATGTCTCTGACAGTATACGTATAAGCCTCGCTACGACAACGCTTTAGCGTGTATGCGTTTCTCACAGAAGACGTATTGGTTATCTCTCGAAGGCAAAATAAAGAAAAAAAAAGTTAATACAGAGTCATGGAGTGGCTGGATGTTTCCTTTGAGGAAGAGGTAGTAACAACGGCACAACATGATTCGAAGCGCACAGTCGACATTGTATTGCACATTATTATGATATAATTAAATTCACGACTAGGCCGAATGAAACGATTAAACTCGAAAATCCATATAATATAAGATGACAGTTGAGAGTCGATAATCTAATGTCGTCGGTCTCAATAAAAATGACGCATCTTTACCTCGTGACAATCCCTTATACGTTCATTTTGATACAGACCGACGATAGGTTTTCAGCATACGGTACTCTTTATCAAATAACATTCGATTCTCGTTATCCCCAACTCGCTTATCTCAAAACTCTGCTTATGTCAAAGTAAATCCCATGTCCCAACTTCGATCATTATTTATCTCATACGGAATTTGATTTTTACATTGTATATATCAAAGCGATTTTCTTGAAAATCGGTTATCGTCAACTAATTTTGAGATGAATTTCATGTTCGTATACATGATTTTACGTGTAAAATCCACACCTGTAACAGCCGTAAGGTGTGGAAAGTAGGACCCCAATGGCACAAATCCGCAATTGCATAACCAATATATTGTTGTAAAGGTGTGGCAGTGGGTTCTGTCACAGGTTATTGTTTACTGCGTACATGACAGCCGGTAAATTTACCTCGTGTTACAATGCGGTTAAGGCCCAGTCTCACTATGATGCCGGCGGAGCCCCAGTGCGTGATCAGGCATCTACCGGGTTGAACCGGGGCCCTCCCGGGATGAACCGGTGCTCCACCGGGATGAACCGTGGACGACCGGGGACAACCGGGGCTCCACCAGGGCTCCACCGGGAAAGTATTAAAATGTTTAATACCTCCGGGATGAACCGGGAGTCACCGGGTAGGACCGGCAACGACCGGCTTGGCACCGGGAACAACCGGGACTGTACCGGGAACAACCGGTATGAAACATTTGAATACTTTCTCGGTGGAGTCCCGGTTTTCCCCGGTTAAACCGGGGCGTTGCCGCAGCTCTGCCGGGGTCTGATGCCGGTATAGTCCCGGTGAGTGCCGGCGTAGTGACGTTATACCAGGACTCTGCCGGGACTCTGCCGGCTTTTACCGGGTTCAACCTTTTCGTTTGGATGTTCATGCGCACAGTAAAGCACGGCATCTTTTGCACTGGGAAATGGCAGTCTGCAGTAACTGCAAACTGCATGTGATTTGTCCTGAAATGGATACAGAAACTTCGTTGAGCAACCTATACATTATATTTGTACTTCGTTGCGCAACCAATACCTACTCTGTGCGAAACCTATACATAAAGTGACTTGTAATTTCCTTCGAAAAAAAGCATTTGAATAATTAAAAAATATGTTCGTAACCTGTTTTTCACTTTAAAATGTGTAATGTACACTAAATCAAAGTAACATGTAGTTTTATTTTATTTAAGTAACCGTAATTAGCTATTTTAACAGAATAACCACCTTATGCATTG
Source organism: Dreissena polymorpha (assembly GCF_020536995.1). Classification (NCBI taxonomy): domain Eukaryota; kingdom Metazoa; phylum Mollusca; class Bivalvia; order Myida; family Dreissenidae; genus Dreissena; species Dreissena polymorpha. The sequence continues at coordinate 82,740,170 of NC_068360.1, read as the reverse complement.
CTTCAAATCAAAATATTTCGATTTTAGCTTAAAATAAACTTAAAGGTTGCAATTACGCGTATTTGTTATTAGTTTGTTATTGAAAATAAGTACCTACTATTACTGGATGTTCCGTTCTCTAATCCATAAACACCAGAAAAGATGAAACTCGCCTGATTAAGTAGTGTATTTACACAATGTTTTCGTAGTAAAACCTATACCCGACGTCGTAGCGAAACGGACTACGATTTGACCTCGTCAGCCCCCAGTGATGATGTCCACTGTACTTCCTAAAAATGGTCATACGCCAAAAATAGCAATCCGTGACGTAATCTGTCGATTAAAATGCTTCAATCAAAACTGCTTCCTGAAGACTCAATGCGTTTTGCACACGTCTCGATAAGTCTTAACTCTGCCTCCTTTGCAATCCGATTGGCGTTAACACGTTCGCTGTTCACAGTGCGGACAACGCTTAATTGGAGTAAGTGCTTGTTTATTTTCACGATGTTTTGATAACAATAACGCGTGAATGTCGGCAAAGAAGTTGAGACCCCGTCTTCGACCCTGCTTTGCCAAAAGTTGTTAATTGTTGTAACAGTTAGTAGGCCTGCTCTATTGTTTCAATAAAGAAATTGTAACCCGTTTTTAACTTGTCAAAATATTTTGTTTGCAAACACAGATATGAATTTGACAAAAATATTGAACTTGTACTAACAAGCATTCGTGTTCAGAATGTCGCAACGTACGCTTGACGGTTTTGGCATTCCACTTTCGACGAAACGGAAATTAGTAATTGATGAAAATGAATCTAAAAAAATCAGAAAACAAACAATTAAAGCAAATGAAACACCAAAGTCGCATGTTTTTCAGACGACTTGGTTAAACCAGTTTGACTGGTTGGAGTTTGATGAAAAGAACAAACGCATATTTTGCTAAATCTGGTGTGCAACAGGGTTGCAAAATTCATATATTAAGGATGGAGCTGGTATTAGTTGCAATAATCCAAATTCAAGCTATTTACCCTCCAGGTCGCTGTACGTATATACTCCTAAAGGCTCAGAGCATTCAAGAAAAACTAGAGCTGGTATGTTCATGTTATATTAAATTACCCAGTAATGATGTTGATCTATATAAAACGTGCGAGTTGACTACCGTGCGAGTTGACTTAGGTACGAGCTGACCGGCACCCATATTTTTATAAATAATGAAAAGATTACATAAGGCAATGCGTAATAGTTATTAAGTTATAATATTCGCTATGTCGAATTTACGGTCCAAACGATTTTTTTGTTATCCTAACTTCGACACCCCTGCATTTGCCGTCAAAAAGCTCACAGCTTAGTAGAATTGGTTAACAATGTGATCTTCCATGTTTGTTTTTCCGTTCTCAATACAAATTATAACGTATTCCCGCTAGAAAACGAAAAGAGACTTACCGTTCTTTGCTGCGTGTCTAACAGCTTTGTATAAGGGCCGCATTCGCGTAAAAACACAAAACAATCTATGTTATTCAACCTTGGTTTAAGGAAAATACAAACGCAATTTTTTATGGGTGAAATATTTTGATGATGGCAGAAATATATGACGTCATCAAAAATGAACTCAAATTGACTAGAACGCACCGCACTAGGCTGAATTAAATAAAAAATGTCAAAGCATGTCGAAATAACGTACTTATCGAAATTAGGAGACTTTGCTCTACTTGGAAAAAGATGAGTATGAAAACCCATCAATGGTTAAAGAGGTTCGTTTAAAAAAAATCAGTTCGCAAACTTATTATACAATTTAAAGTAGGCTCCACAAGATACTTTGCAAATTATTTTTAGAATACATAAATGTGATATTTTATCTCCTAGACCATCTATGGCAGTATAGTACTTGCATATTCCTGCATATAAAATGTTTATCATTTGTTTTCAATGCTTTGTATACCTCAATATAGGCAATAATTTCCTTTTGCCTTATTAAAATGGCATGAGCAAACATTTTGGTTCAAATTGCAGTATTAAGTGGATTTTAACAAGTTTGCAATTCCACTGCAATTTACAGAATCATGTTTAACTTTGCTTTAATTAATTATCATTTTACGACCACCCTTACCTATTTTCTGTAGACAGAGCTTGAAATTAAAGGCTATTTTGCGATAAATCATGTGGTTATACTGCAATACATTATGGAGTTAATTTACCATCAAAACCTGTAAATGCTGTAGGGCTTTTTTCCTTCTTTGCGTGTGACCATCTCACAATTTTTACATAAGCATTTCACAAATCTAAAATTTCACACTATTTTACAAAAAAGCCTTTGTAAGTTGTTGGACATTAAACAGACATTTTATATTCAAAAGTAGTGTATCCGTCTGTCTGTCACAAACTTTTTAGGGCTATATCTCAGAAACTATTTTAGTTTTTTAACATGAAACTTAGGTGTCGATATATACATAAGGAGAATGGGATATCAATTCAACGAATATGCTTGTTGTTAAGGAATTACACGTATGAGACTGGTGAAACCAGTGTTGTACCGTAAGCTCGGCTAATAAACACAACCAGTGCATTAGACCATCATTAAATTGTACAGTAAAACTTGAGATCCTTTGTTTAAAAAGTCAGCATGGGGCGGAGATCCAGATTTGTTCGAATGTGGAGTCACTTTATAGAAATCACAGTAACATTTAAGTATGCACTTTTACAACAGAAATGCCTTGATTCAGAAAGATCATGTGATGAAAGTGAAAACACTTGAGTAATGTAGTACTGGCAGAGAGCGAGGCAAGGGCAGCAATTTGGAGTAGTTTTTCGTATTCTTATCCGTTTATATGTGTAAATATTGTTTAAAGTTTAAATAATTTATTTTCAAATTGATTAAATTGCATTTTCATGAAATGCATTTCAATTTCAAATATTGTTGATATTTATTATTTGCAGGGAATCCAATGCGAATGTGACATGTCACAATTGTTATTGACAAAGGTTTTAAACTTGGAAAAATATATGGCTTACATTTATCACACGAGAACTACATATACATGAACAAACCTTCACATAAATAATCAATGGGTGATCCTATATCAAAGTTGTTCAAAACGTTGCAGAAAGATGCATGTATTGATCATAAGAAGTACGATGGCATAGAGGTGACATTCACTCCTGTTTGTTAATCACTCCTCTTGTTTTACATTGCAATCCTCTTTTTTTCTATCTCGTTGCAACGACATACTTACTTGAGAGAACGACCTACTAACTCAAACTCGAGGAAACAGTCAGTTAACGAGATAGAATAACAAGGAGTGCACAACTAAATGAAAGAGGCGTGCGATTAAACAATTTAAAAAAAAGCGGTACAGTAAATATAGGAGGGGTGCATTAAACAAAAGAAGAGAGAATGTTAGCTAAATTAAAAGAACGACTAACTAACTCGTGGGAACGAGTTAGCAATGTTGTGGGAACGACTTATTAAGTAAAGGGAACGATCGAGATAGAAAAAAAGAGGAGTGTAAAACTAAATAAAAAAAGGAGTGCAACGAAACAAAGAGCGGTGCAGTTAATTGGTTATGGCACTCCTCCTTTATTTAATAAACTGCTCTTTTTCATTGCACTCTTCATTTATTAAGTTTTGCTCTACTCGTTTTTGTATCTCGTTCTCTCGACTTAATAAGTCATTCCCACGACAAAGTTAACTCGTTCCCTCTAGTTAGTATGTCGTGGGAACGAGATAGAAAAAAGTGCATTTTATTAAAAAGAGGAGTAAATGTCATCACTTTATCACGATATTAAACTATACAAAATGTATACAATAAAACTTAAAATAAAGTTATGCAATTCAATATAAATTTTATTTTGTTACATACATAAAAGGGTAAGAAAAAAAATAGAAGTATATACTTTAATATATATCCCCTACATAGAAACATATATATTATTGTTCTTCTCCATCCATCCGTAATTGAGAAACTCTAGTGAATACGTGAATGAACATTTCAATTAGTTAGTGTTGTATCTAACTTTCTCCAAAGGATATAAATAATCGCGAGCTCTCATCATCCTACATACATACTTCCGTGAACACTTCAGTATTATTATTAACATCTCTTTCCCGAAAACTGCTCTTGACTATCTTAGAGCTGATATTGTCAACAACTATATTTGCAAGTGGTCTTGAATAGTTTGTAGATCGAAATTAAACAAGGAGAATCTCAAAACACCGAAGATTTTAAACAGAGTTTGTTTTTCGATTTATTTTTTTATTTTCTGTGGCCTCGTATCTAATTTATGTATAAAACTTTACCTTGGTCGAGTGCAAAAAACAATTTGACAGTTTAAAGAAAGTTTAAAAAGGCATCATATATTTAACTCCAAGTTCTTTGACACTATCCCCGTCATAGTATTATCTTCCCTATTTAGCTTGCTCATAGATGTACATACTCTTTAAATATTTGAAATTCATAGTGTATCGTGTAAGGGAGAAAATCTTAACATTTGTCATTACTTGATATTCAATTGGCTAGTCTACAACCATGTGTAGATTTAAACATAATCATTGTTGAATCACAAGTATGACAATATTCCCAATACAAATTTGTCTCTGTAAAAATCGTTGAATATAACTGCAAGGTGATACATTTAATTATATTGAGCAAATGGACCAAATATTGAAGGTCCTAACATCTAGAGAACGTGGTACCTATATACATTCTATGTCATCTAATACGTACAGTGAATGCACCAGCTGGAGAAAAACCATATTAAAGCTTGTAGTCATATATAGATGATAAGAACCAAGCTGCCAGACATTGGGGCACAAAATAAATGTTCTAGAAAAGATGCTCATGTATACAACAAATACACACAACCAAAAACTTGAGTCATTACCTAGGACAGGCCAATATGCATATTATTGGGGGTATAACCGTTGTAACAGGAGCTTCAACCTCATACTTGGTCCAGAATTATTTAAAGAAAACATTGTAGTGTACCTTACAATTTACTTTATAGCCGGAGAACAGACGCTTGTGCCTTTACACCCTCTTTAACTGAACCGGGCACACACAGAACCTGGAGTCTATACCCATTTAAATCAGAGCTTAATACCTAAAAAAGGTGCGTCTATACCAATTGTATAAGGAAACCAACGACTCACTTGGTGTGTATTGCTACTATATCAGAAATCGGGATCCGCATACACTAAATATCATATCCATTGTATGATCACCAGAGATTGACAGAGCCGGGAGACTTTGTACACTTATTAAAACCCATATAATTACATGGCGTGATGACTATACGCACTTTATCATAAACGCAGTAAATAAAGACGGTCACAAGACAAATTTCATCAGACAACGAGCCCATAGACCGTTTCGATAAGTAAACACAGGCACAGAACGCGGTACATACAATCCAATCCGAATCCAATCCGATATTCTCATATCGTGGTGCTTATACTCACTGCAGAGGCACCCGAGAACAAGTGAACGCTATGACTATGCCATGATATCAAAACGCAAGACCCTACGAAGGAGGTGACTATACTCATACAATCACAACCCGAAACAAAGTGATAGCTCTGCTATTTACCTACTTTATAAGAAACCGATATCCACAAAAGCGACGGAACCCACCAAAATAGAACCCGGTACTAAAAATAACACGGTGACTATACATACTATATCAGAACCCAACGGCTCGAAGAACCAGTTGAATAAAACCATACTATAAGAATCTTACATCACATAAAGCGATGACTATACTCAGTATATCAGAATATGGTATCTTACCCGCTATATAAAAACCTGAGACCACCAGAAAGTTGTGCTTTTATACCTGAAGGAACATACACGTTCAATATATCCTCATCATGTATGAACCAATACTCGCTATATTCTCATCATGTATGAACCAATACTCGCTATATTCTCATCATGTATGAACCAATACTCGCTATATTCTCATCATGTGTGAACCAATACTCGCTATATTCTCATCGTGTATGAACCAATACTCGCTATATTCTCATCATGTATGAACCAATACTCGCTATATTCTCATCATTTATGAACCAATACTCGCTATATTCTCATCATGTATGAACCAATAATCGCTATATTCTCATCATGTATGATCCAATACTCGCTATATTCTCATCATGTATGAACCAATACTCGCTATATTCTCATCATGTATGAACCAATACTCGCTATATTCTCATCATGTATGAACCAATACTCGCTATATTCTCATCATGTATGAACCCATACTCGCTATATTCTCATCATGTATGAACCAATAATCGCTATATTCTCATCATGTATGAACCAATACTCGCAATATTCCCATCGTGTATGAACCAATACTCGCTATATTCTCATCATGTATGAACCAATACTCGCAATATTCCCATCGTGTATGAACCAATACTCGCTATATTCTCATCATGTATGAACCAATACTCGCAATATTCCCATCGTGTATGAACCAATACTCGCTATATTCTCATCATGTATGAACCAATACTCGCTATATTCTCATCATGTATGAACCAATACTCGCAATATTCTCATCGTGTATGAACCAATACTCGCTATATTCTCATCATGTATGAACCAATACTCGCTATATTCTCATCATGTATGAACCAATACTCGCTATATTCTCATCATGTATGAACCAATACTCGCTATATTCTCATCATGTATGAACCAATACTCGCTATATTCTCATCATGTATGAACCAATACTCGCTATATTCTCATCATGTATGAACACATACTCGCAATATTCTCATCATGTATGAACAATACTCGCTTTATTCTCATCATGTATGAACAAATACTCGCAATATTTCATCATGTATGAACCAATACTCGCTATATTCTCATCATGTATGAACCAATACTCGCTATATTCTCATCATGTATGAACCAATACTCGCTATATTCTCATCATGTGTGAACCAATACTCGCTATATTCTCATCGTGTATGAACCAATACTCGCTATATTCTCATCATGTATGAACCAATACTCGCTATATACTCATCATTTATGAACCAATACTCGCTATATTCTCATCATGTATGAACCAATACTCGCTATATTCTCATCATGTATGAACCAATACTCGCTATATTCTCATCATGTATGAACCAATACTCGCTATATTCTCATCATGTATGAACCAATACTCGCTATATTCTCTTCATGTATGAACCAATACTCGCTATATTCTCATCATGTATGAACCAATACTCGCTATATTCTCATCATGTATGAACCAATAATCGCTATATTCTCATCATGTATGAACCAATACTCGCAATATTCCCATCGTGTATGAACCAATACTCGCAATATTCCCATCGTGTATGAACCAATACTCGCTATATTCTCATCATGTATGAACCAATACTCGCTATATTCTCATCGTGTATGAACCAATACTCGCTATATTATCATCATGTATGAACCAATACTCGCAATATTCCCATCGTGTATGAACCAATACTCGCTATATTCTCATCATGTATGAACCAATACTCGCAATATTCCCATCGTGTATGAACCAATACTCGCTATATTCTCATCATGTGTGAACCAATACTCGCTATATTCTCATCGTGTATGAACCAATACTCGCTATATTCTCATCATGTATGAACCAATACTCGCTATATTCTCATCATTTATGAACCAATACTCGCTATATTCTCATCATGTATGAACCAATACTCGCTATATTCTCATCATGTATGAACCAATACTCGCTATATTCTCATCATGTATGAACACATACTCGCAATATTCTCATCATGTATGAACCAATACTCGCTTTATTCTCATCATGTATGCACAAATACTCGCAATATTTTCATCATGTATGAACCAATACTCGCTATATTCTCATCATGTATGAACCAATACTCGCTATATTCTCATCATGTATGAACCAATACTCGCTATATTCTCATCATGTGTGAACCAATACTCGCTATATTCTCATCGTGTATGAACCAATACTCGCTATATTCTCATCATGTATGAACCAATACTCGCTATATACTCATCATTTATGAACCAATACTCGCTATATTCTCATCATGTATGAACCAATACTCGCTATATTCTCATCATGTATGAACCAATACTCGCTATATTCTCATCATGTATGAACCAATACTCGCTATATTCTCATCATGTATGAACCAATACTCGCTATATTCTCTTCATGTATGAACCAATACTCGCTATATTCTCATCATGTATGAACCAATACTCGCTATATTCTCATCATGTATGAACCAATAATCGCTATATTCTCATCATGTATGAACCAATACTCGCAATATTCCCATCGTGTATGAACCAATACTCGCAATATTCCCATCGTGTATGAACCAATACTCGCTATATTCTCATCATGTATGAACCAATACTCGCTATATTCTCATCGTGTATGAACCAATACTCGCTATATTATCATCATGTATGAACCAATACTCGCAATATTCCCATCGTGTATGAACCAATACTCGCTATATTCTCATCATGTATGAACCAATACTCGCAATATTCCCATCGTGTATGAACCAATACTCGCTATATTCTCATCATGTGTGAACCAATACTCGCTATATTCTCATCGTGTATGAAACAATACTCGCTATATTCTCATCATGTATGAACCAATACTCGCTATATTCTCATCATTTATGAACCAATACTCGCTATATTCTCATCATGTATGAACCAATACTCGCTATATTCTCATCATGTATGAACCAATACTCGCTATATTCTCATCATGTATGAACCAATACTCGCTATATTCTCATCATGTATGAACCAATACTCGCTATATTCTCATCATGTATGAACCAATACTCGCTATATTCTTATCATGTATGAACCAATACTCGCTATATTCTCATCATGTATGAACCAATAATCGCTATATTCTCATCATGTATGAACCAATAGTCGCAATATTCCCATCGTGTATGAACCAATACTCGCTATATTCTCATCATGTGTGAACCAATACTCGCAATATTCCCATCGTGTATGAACCAATACTCGCTATATTCTTATCATGTATGAACCAATACTCGCTATATTCTCATCATGTATGAACCAATACTCGCAATATTCTCATCGTGTATGAACCAATACTCGCTATATTCGCATCATGTATGAACCAATACTCGCTTTATTCTCGTCATGTATGAACCAATACTCGCTATATTCTCATCATGTATGAACCAATACTCGCTATATTCTCATCATGTATGAACCAATACTCGCTATATTCTCATCATGTATGAACACATACTCGCAATATTCTCATCATGTATGAACCAATACTCGCTTTATTCTCACCATGTATGCACAAATACTCGCAATATTTTCATCATGTATGAACCAATATTCGCTATATTCTCATCATGTATGAACCAATACTCGCTATATTCTCTTCATGTATGAACCAATACTCGCTATATTCTCATCATGTATGAACCAATACTCGCTATATTCTCATCATGTATGAACCAATACTCGCTATATTCTCATCATGTATGAACCAATACTCGCTATATTCTCATCGTGTATGAACCAATACTCGCTATATTCTCATCGTGTATGAACCAATACTCGCTATATTCTCATCTTGTATGAACCAATACTCGCTATATTCTCATCATGTATGAACCAATACTCGCTATATTCTCATCATGTATGAACCAATACTCGCAATATTCTCATCGTGTATGAACCAATACTCGCTATATTCTCATCATGTATGAACCAATACTCGCTATATTCTCGTCATGTATGAACCAATACTCGCTATATTCTCATCATGTATGAACCAATACTCGCTGTATTCTCATCATGTATGAACCAATACTCGCTATATTCTCATCATGTATGAACCAATACTCGCTATATTCTCATCATGTATGAACACATACTCGCAATATTCTCATCATGTATGAACCAATACTCGCTTTATTCTCATCATGTATGAACAAATACTCGCAATATTTTCATCATGTATGAACCAATACTCGCTATATTCTCATCATGTATGAACCAATACTCGCTATATTCTCATCATGTATGAACCAATACTCGCTATATTCTCATCATGTATGAACCAATACTCGCTATATTCTCATCATGTATGAACCAATACTCGCTATATTCTCATCATGTATGAACCAATACTCGCTATATTCTCATCGTGTATGAACCAATACTCGCTATATTCTCATCGTGTATGAACCAATACTCGCTATATTCTCATCTTGTATGAACCAATACTCGCTATATTCTCATCATGTATGAACCAATACTCGCTATATTCTCATCATGTATGAACCAATACTCGCTATATTCTCATCATGTATGAACCAATACTCGCTATATTCTCATCATGAATGAACCAATACTCGCTATATTCTCATCATGTATGAACCAATACTCGCTATATTCTCATAATGTATGAACCAATACTCGCTATATTTTCATCATGTATGAACCAATACTCGCTATATTCTCATCATGTATGGACCAATACTCGCTATATTCTCATCATGTATGAACCAATACTCGCTATATTCTCATCATGTATGAACCAATACTCGCTATATTCTCATCATTTATGAACCAATACTCGCTATATTCTCATCATGTATGAACCAATACTCGCTATATTCTCATCATGTATGCACCAATACTCGCTATATTCTCATCATGTATGAACCAATACTCGCTATATTCTCATCATGTATGAACCAATACTCGCTATATTCTCATCATGTATGAACCAATACTCGCTATATTCTCATCCTGTATGAACCAATACTCGCTATATTCTCATCGTGTATGAACCAATACTCGCTATATTCTCATCATGTATGAACAAATACTCGCAATATTCTTATCATGTATGAACCAATACTCGCTATATTCTCATCATGTATGAACCAATACTCGCTATATTCTCATCATGTATGAACCAATACTCGCTATATTCTCATCATGTATGAACCAATACTTTGCAGATAAATAAAATAAACACGTGTTAGCATATATAGGTTAATTAGAATACGTTCATTTGCAACAAAAGGTCAGAGTGTACGTTATACTTCTGCACTGAAAAAGAGAATAGATGATGCAAGACACTATTTACTGGAACACATAACGAAAACGCTATCGATCTGACTTGAGTTTTAGAGTTCAGTCGTCTAAACACTGTTCGCGCTGACTCGGACTCGCTTTCGCACCATCGACCCACGTCAGTGTGTTGACGCTTGCGCGAAAAAGAAGTTTGTCCCTCGCTGTAAACTGAGGAGCCTTGCCTGAGTTTGAGCGCCAACAAAGTTAAAACGTCCTAGCTCTATAAATCAAGTTGAATGGAAAGTGTTGTCTTTATGCATACCAAAAGCAGTTCTGCTAACTAAAAGGAAGACAACGACAATCGCACATCACACTTATGTCTTTAAGCATACATGTTTAACGTCATCTTTGACCGTTCAAAAAAGATTTCACTTATCTTTGTATTTACAGCAATAGCAGGGATGACGATTCATACTTCAGACTGGTATAAGTGACCTTCAGCGGTTGACCATAGTGTATCGGAGCCCATTTAGAACTCCTGTCTGTATCTGAGTCAAAGGGCAGCTGTTGAACAAACATAATGATAGAAATGCCATATACGACGGGTATTGACTACAGAAAAAGAATATGTCTTCAATGTTTTGTCCTAATCTACTGATTAAAGTTTAAAAGTGTTCGAAATAACAATGTGCTATATTTATTCCAAATTAGTTGCAGTGCGAAAACCTTCCATTAACGATAATTGCAAGTGTTGAAGTGCAAAATAGTCCGTAAAAGTACACATACACATTTAGGCTCACGGGTGCATTTTTAGTACCCATCTTATTCATGGGGAATACAACACACATATTGTATTTAGGTTATGCTTCTTTTCATTAATATCATCACGGCTCGAATCCCAACTCCCAGCGCCTGTGGGTTTGGTTAATGATCACCATATCAGACAGGTGGGAATGTCACTGATGACATATAGATTTCTCCCACATTACAAGAACACATCACAATTTAAAATCTTTAAGTAACAACTTAAAAGCTGGAAATAGTAGCTAAAATTCAAAGTTCGCCCCAACGTTTGTGAGTTTAGTAATAGTATTAGGTGGGAGTGCTGGGGCACATTCTGGATCCACACATAATGAAGCCCCAGGGGCGGGATGACCTCATAAACTTCGAAAAACATTCTGTTGTAGGCCCTCACGAGGGGGGGGGCTATATTGCGATAGGTCGGCCTCCAATCAGGCCCTGACTTTTGTGCGGATCAGCTACGTGGACAGCGTCGTCATCGCCACCATCAATACCATATAGGGCATGCTCTGGGAAAACGGGACTTTATGCATCTATACGTAAAGTGTCCTCATATACTTGCCTGCGAATTATACACGGGCTAATAAGGGACAAAACTTGACGCTGTCATGGACTTTCGTTTAAAGGAAGCCTCTTCTAAACAAAAATCTGTCTGAGCGGAAAGTACACAGGCTAATCTGGGACTACACTTAATAGTCTGAGCGGAAAGTACACAGGCTAATCTGGGACTACACTTAATACTGTCTGAGCGGAAAGTACACAGACTAATCTGGGACTACACTTAATAGTCTGAGCGGAAAGTACACAGGCTAATCTGGGACTACACTTAATACTGTCTGAGCGGAAAGTACACAGGCTAATCTGGGACTACACTTAATACTCATATCTGTCTGAGCGGAAAGTACACAGACTAATCTGGGACTACACTTAATAGTCTGAGCGGAAAGTACACAGGCTAATCTGGGACTACACTTAATACTGTCTGAGCGGAAAGTACACAGACTAATCTGGGACTACACTTAATACTCATATCTGTCTGAGCGGAAAGTACACAGACTAATCTGGGACTACACTTAATACTCATGCGGAAAGTACACAGACTAATCTGGGACTACACTTAATACTCATATCTGTCTGAGCGGAAAGTACACAGACTAATCTGGGACTACACTTAATACTCATGCGGAAAGTACACAGGCTAATCTGGGACTACACTTAATACTCATGCGGAAAGTACACAGGCTAATCTGGGACTACACTTAATACTCATGCGGAAAGTACACAGACTAATCTGGGACTACACTTAATACTCATGCGGAAAGTACACAGGCTAATCTGGGACTACACTTAATACTCATGCGGAAAGTACACAGACTAATCTGGGACTACACTTAATACTCATGCGGAAAGTACACAGACTAATCTGGGACTACACTTAATACTGTCTGAGCGGAAAGTACACAGGCTAATCTGGGACTACACTTAATACTCATGCGGAAAGTACACAGGCTAATCTGGGACTACACTTAATACTCATGCGGAAAGTACACAGGCTAATCTGGGACTACACTTAATACTCATGCGGAAAGTACACAGGCTAATCTGGGACTACACTTAATACTCATGCGGAAAGTACACAGACTAATCTGGGACTACACTTAATACTCATGAGCGGAAAGTACACAGGCTAATCTAGGACTACACTTAATACTCATGCGGAAAGTACACAGACTAATCTGGGACTACACTTAATACTCATGCGGAAAGTACACAGACTAATCTAGGACTACACTTAATACTCATGCGGAAAGTACACAGACTAATCTAGGACTACACTTAATACTCATGCGGAAAGTACACAGACTAATCTAGGACTACACTTAATACTCATGCGGAAAGTACACAGGCTAATCTGGGACTACACTTAATACTCATGCGGAAAGTACACAGGCTAATCTGGGACTACACTTAATACTCATGCGGAAAGTACACAGACTAATCTAGGACTACACTTAATACTCATGCGGAAAGTACACAGGCTAATCTGGGACTACACTTAATACTCATGCGGAAAGTACACAGACTAATCTAGGACTACACTTAATACTCATGCGGAAAGTACACAGACTAATCTGGGACTACACTTAATACTCATGCGGAAAGTACACAGACTAATCTGGGACTACACTTAATACTCATGCGGAAAGTACACAGGCTAATCTGGGACTACACTTAATACTCATATCTGTCTGAGCGGAAAGTACACAGGCTAATCTGGGACTACACTTAATACTCATATCTGTCTGAGCGGAAAGTACACAGGCTAATCTGGGACTACACTTAATACTCATATCTGTCTGAGCGGAAAGTACACAGGCTAATCTGGGACTACACTTAATACTCATATCTGTCTGAGCGGAAAGTACACAGGCTAATCTGGGACTACACTTAATACTCATATCTGTCTGAGCGGAAAGTACACAGGCTAATCTGGGACTACACTTAATACTCATGCGGAAAGTACACAGGCTAATCTGGGACTACACTTAATACTCATGCGGAAAGTACACAGACTAATCTGGGACTACACTTAATACTCATGCGGAAAGTACACAGACTAATCTGGGACTACACTTAATACTCATGCGGAAAGTACACAGACTAATCTGGGACTACACTTAATACTCATGCGGAAAGTACACAGACTAATCTGGGACTACACTTAATACTCATGCGGAAAGTACACAGGCTAATCTGGGACTACACTTAATACTCATGCGGAAAGTACACAGACTAATCTGGGACTACACTTAATACTGTCTGAGCGGAAAGTACACAGACTAATCTGGGACTACACTTAATACTGTCTGAGCGGAAAGTACACAGGCTAATCTGGGACTACACTTAATACTCATGCGGAAAGTACACAGGCTAATCTGGGACTACACTTAATACTCATGCGGAAAGTACACAGGCTAATCTGGGACTACACTTAATACTCATGCGGAAAGTACACAGGCTAATCTGGGACTACACTTAATACTCATATCTGTCTGAGCGGAAAGTACACAGACTAATCTGGGACTACACTTAATAGTCTGAGCGGAAAGTACACAGGCTAATCTGGGACTACACTTAATACTGTCTGAGCGGAAAGTACACAGACTAATCTGGGACTACACTTAATACTCATGCGGAAAGTACACAGGCTAATCTGGGACTACACTTAATACTGTCTGAGCGGAAAGTACACAGACTAATCTGGGACTACACTTAATACTCATGCGGAAAGTACACAGACTAATCTGGGACTACACTTAATACTCATGCGGAAAGTACACAGACTAATCTGGGACTACAATTAATACTCATGCGGAAAGTACACAGACTAATCTGGGACTACACTTAATACTCATGCGGAAAGTACACAGACTAATCTGGGACTACACTTAATACTCATGCGGAAAGTACACAGACTAATCTGGGACTACACTTAATACTCATGCGGAAAGTACACAGGCTAATCTGGGACTACACTTAATACTCATATCTGTCTGAGCGGAAAGTGCACAGACTAATCTGGGACTACACTTAATACTCATGCGGAAAGTACACAGACTAATCTGGGACTACACTTAATACTCATGCGGAAAGTACACAGGCTAATCTGGGACTACACTTAATACTCATGCGGAAAGTACACAGGCTAATCTGGGACTACACTTAATACTCATGCGGAAAGTACACAGACTAATCTGGGACTACACTTAATACTCATGCGGAAAGTACACAGGCTAATCTGGGACTACACTTAATACTCATGCGGAAAGTACACAGGCTAATCTGGGACTACACTTAATACTCATATCTGTCTGAGCGGAAAGTACACAGACTAATCTGGGACTACACTTAATAGTCTGAGCGGAAAGTACACAGGCTAATCTGGGACTACACTTAATACTGTCTGAGCGGAAAGTACACAGACTAATCTGGGACTACACTTAATACTCATGCGGAAAGTACACAGGCTAATCTGGGACTACACTTAATACTGTCTGAGCGGAAAGTACACAGGCTAATCTGGGACTACACTTAATACTCATGCGGAAAGTACACAGGCTAATCTGGGACTACACTTAATACTCATGCGGAAAGTACACAGACTAATCTGGGACTACACTTAATACTCATGCGGAAAGTACACAGGCTAATCTGGGACTACACTTAATACTGTCTGAGCGGAAAGTACACAGACTAATCTGGGACTACACTTAATACTCATGCGGAAAGTACACAGGCTAATCTGGGACTACACTTAATACTCATGCGGAAAGTACACAGACTAATCTGGGACTACACTTAATACTCATGCGGAAAGTACACAGACTAATCTGGGACTACACTTAATACTCATGCGGAAAGTACACAGGCTAATCTGGGACTACACTTAATACTCATATCTGTCTGAGCGGAAAGTACACAGACTAATCTGGGACTACACTTAATACTCATGCGGAAAGTACACAGACTAATCTGGGACTACACTTAATACTCATGCGGAAAGTACACAGGCTAATCTGGGACTACACTTAATACTCATGCGGAAAGTACACAGACTAATCTGGGACTACACTTAATACTCATGCAGAAAGTACACAGGCTAATCTGGGACTACACTTAATACTCATGCGGAAAGTACACAGGCTAATCTGGGACTACACTTAATACTCATGCGGAAAGTACACAGACTAATCTGGGACTACACTTAATACTCATGCGGAAAGTACACAGGCTAATCTGGGACTACACTTAATACTCATATCTGTCTGAGCGGAAAGTACACAGACTAATCTGGGACTACACTAAATACTCATGCGGAAAGTACACAGACTAATCTGGGACTACACTTAATACTGTCTGAGCGGAAAGTACACAGACTAATCTGGGACTACACTTAATACTCATGCGGAAAGTACACAGGCTAATCTGGGACTACACTTAATACTCATGCGGAAAGTACACAGACTAATCTGGGACTACACTTAATACTCATATCTGTCTGAGCGGAAAGTACACAGGCTAATCTGGGACTACACTTAATACTCATGCGGAAAGTACACAGACTAATCTGGGACTACACTTAATACTCATGCGGAAAGTACACAGGCTAATCTGGGACTACACTTAATACTCATGCGGAAAGTACACAGGCTAATCTGGGACTACACTTAATACTCATGCGGAAAGTACACAGACTAATCTGGGACTACACTTAATACTCATGCGGAAAGTACACAGACTAATCTGGGACTACACTTAATACTCATGCGGAAAGTACACAGACTAATCTGGGACTACACTTAATACTCATATCTGTCTGAGCGGAAAGTACACAGACTAATCTGGGACTACACTTAATACTCATGCGGAAAGTACACAGGCTAATCTGGGACTACACTTAATACTCATGCGGAAAGTACACAGACTAATCTGGGACTACACTTAATACTCATGCGGAAAGTACACAGACTAATCTGGGACTACACTTAATACTCATGCGGAAAGTACACAGACTAATCTGGGACTACACTTAATACTCATGCGGAAAGTACACAGGCTAATCTGGGACTACACTTAATACTCATGCGGAAAGTACACAGACTAATCTGGGACTACACTTAATACTCATGCGGAAAGTACACAGACTAATCTGGGACTACACTTAATACTCATGCGGAAAGTACACAGACTAATCTGGGACTACACTTAATACTCATGCGGAAAGTACACAGGCTAATCTGGGACTACACTTAATACTCATGCGGAAAGTACACAGGCTAATCTGGGACTACACTTAATACTCATGCGGAAAGTACACAGGCTAATCTGGGACTACACTTAATACTCATGCGGAAAGTACACAGGCTAATCTGGGACTACACTTAATACTCATATCTGTCTGAGCGGAAAGTACACAGACTAATCTGGGACTACACTTAATACTCATGCGGAAAGTACACAGGCTAATCTGGGACTACACTTAATACTCATGCGGAAAGTACACAGACTAATCTAGGACTACACTTAATACTCATATCTGTCTGAGCGGAAAGTACACAGACTAATCTGGGACTACACTTAATACTCATATCTGTCTGAGCGGAAAGTACACAGACTAATCTGGGACTACACTTAATACTCATATCTGTCTGAGCGGAAAGTACACAGGCTAATCTGGGACTACACTTAATACTCATATCTGTCTGAGCGGAAAGTACACAGACTAATGTGGGACTACACTTAATACTCATGCGGAAAGTACACAGGCTAATCTGGGACTACACTTAATACTCATGCGGAAAGTACACAGACTAATCTGGGACTACACTTAATACTCATGCGGAAAGTACACAGGCTAATCTGGGACTACACTTAATACTCATATCTGTCTGAGCGGAAAGTGCACAGGCTAATCTGGGACTACACTTAATACTCATATCTGTCTGAGCGGAAAGTGCACAGGCTAATCTGGGACTACACTTAATACTCATATCTGTCTGAGCGGAAAGTACACAGGCTAATCTGGGACTACACTTAATACTCATATCTGTCTGAGCGGAAAGTGCACAGACTAATCTGGGACTACACTTAATACTCATGCGGAAAGTACACAGACTAATCTGGGACTACACTTAATACTGTCTGAGCGGAAAGTACACAGACTAATCTGGGACTACACTTAATACTCATATCTGTCTGAGCGGAAAGTACACAGGCTAATCTGGGACTACACTTAATACTCATATCTGTCTGAGCGGAAAGTACACAGGCTAATCTGGGACTACACTTAATACTCATGCGGAAAGTACACAGGCTAATCTGGGACTACACTTAATACTCATGCGGAAAGTACACAGACTAATCTGGGACTACACTTAATACTCATGCGGAAAGTACACAGGCTAATCTGGGACTACACTTAATACTCATATCTGTCTGAGCGGAAAGTACACAGGCTAATCTGGGACTACACTTAATACTCATGCGGAAAGTACACAGGCTAATCTGGGACTACACTTAATACTCATATCTGTCTGAGCGGAAAGTACACAGACTAATCTGGGACTACACTTAATACTCATGCGGAAAGTACACAGACTAATCTGGGACTACACTTAATACTCATGCGGAAAGTACACAGGCTAATCTGGGACTACACTTAATACTCATGCGGAAAGTACACAGACTAATCTGGGACTACACTTAATACTCATGCGGAAAGTACACAGGCTAATCTGGGACTACACTTAATACTCATGCGGAAAGTACACAGACTAATCTAGGACTACACTTAATACTGTCTGAGCGGAAAGTACACAGACTAATCTGGGACTACACTTAATACTCATGCGGAAAGTACACAGGCTAATCTGGGACTACACTTAATACTCATGCGGAAAGTACACAGGCTAATCTGGGACTACACTTAATACTCATGCGGAAAGTACACAGGCTAATCTGGGACTACACTTAATACTCATGCGGAAAGTACACAGACTAATCTGGGACTACACTTAATACTCATGCGGAAAGCACACAGACTAATCTAGGACTACACTTAATACTCATGCGGAAAGTACACAGGCTAATCTGGGACTACACTTAATACTCATCTGTGTGAGCGGAAAGTACACAGACTAATCTGGGACTACACTTAATACTCATGCGGAAAGTACACAGACTAATCTGGGACTACACTTAATACTCATCTGTCTGAGCGGAAAGTACACAGACTAATCTGGGACTACACTTAATACTCATGCGGAAAGTACACAGGCTAATCTGGGACTACACTTAATACTCATATCTGTCTGAGCGGAAAGTACACAGACTAATCTGGGTCTACACTTAATACTCATGCGGAAAGTACACAGACTAATCTGGGACTACACTTAATACTCATGCGGAAAGTACACAGACTAATCTGGGACTACACTTAATACTCATGCGGAAAGTACACAGGCTAATCTGGGACTACACTTAATACTCATGCGGAAAGTACACAGGCTAATCTGGGACTACACTTAATACTCATGCGGAAAGTACACAGGCTAATCTGGGACTACACTTAATACTCATGCGGAAAGTACACAGACTAATCTGGGACTACACTTAATACTCATGCGGAAAGTACACAGACTAATCTGGGACTACACTTAATACTGTCTGAGCGGAAAGTACACAGACTAATCTGGGACTACACTTAATACTCATGCGGAAAGTACACAGACTAATCTGGGACTACACTTAATGCTCATATCTGTCTGAGCGGAAAGTACACAGGCTAATCTGGGACTACACTTAATACTCATGCGGAAAGTACACAGACTAATCTGGGACTACACTTAATACTCATGCGGAAAGTACACAGACTAATCTGGGTCTACACTTAATACTCATGCGGAAAGTACACAGACTAATCTGGGACTACACTTAATACTCATGCGGAAAGTACACAGACTAATCTGGGACTACACTTAATACTCATGCGGAAAGTACACTGACTAATCTGGGACTACACTTAATACTCATGCGGAAAGTACACAGACTAATCTGGGACTACACTTAATACTGTCTGAGCGGAAAGTACACAGACTAATCTGGGACTACACTTAATACTCATGCGGAAAGTACACAGGCTAATCTGGGACTACACTTAATACTCATGCGGAAAGTACACAGGCTAATCTGGGACTACACTTAATACTCATGCGGAAAGTACACAGGCTAATCTGGGACTACACTTAATACTCATGAGGAAAGTACACAGGCTAATCTGGGACTACACTTAATACTCATGCGGAAAGTACACAGGCTAATCTGGGACTACACTTAATACTCATGCGGAAAGTACACAGGCTAATCTGGGACTACACTTAATACTCATGCGGAAAGTACACAGACTAATCTGGGACTACACTTAATGCTCATGCGGAAAGTACACAGACTAATCTGGGACTACACTTAATACTCATATCTGTCTGAGCGGAAAGTACACAGACTAATCTGGGACTACACTTAATACTCATGCGGAAAGTACACAGACTAATCTGGGACTACACTTAATACTCATGCGGAAAGTACACAGACTAATCTGGGACTACACTTAATACTCATATCTGTCTGAGCGGAAAGTACACAGACTAATCTGGGACTACACTTAATACTCATGCGGAAAGTACACAGGCTAATCTGGGACTACACTTAATACTCATGCGGAAAGTACACAGACTAATCTAGGACTACACTTAATACTCATGCGGAAAGTACACAGGCTAATCTGGGACTACACTTAATACTCATGCGGAAAGTACACAGACTAATCTGGGACTACACTTAATACTCATGCGGAAAGTACACAGACTAATCTGGGACTACACTTAATACTCATGCGGAAAGTACACAGACTAATCTGGGACTACACTTAATACTGTCTGAGCGGAAAGTACACAGACTAATCTGGGACTACACTTAATACTCATGAGCGGAAAGTACACAGGCTAATCTAGGACTACACTTAATACTCATGCGGAAAGTACACAGACTAATCTAGGACTACACTTAATACTCATGCGGAAAGTACACAGACTAATCTGGGACTACACTTAATACTCATGCGGAAAGTACACAGACTAATCTGGGACTACACTTAATACTCATGCGGAAAGTACACAGACTAATCTAGGACTACACTTAATACTCATGCGGAAAGTACACAGACTAATCTGGGACTACACTTAATACTCATGCGGAAAGTACACAGACTAATCTGGGACTACACTTAATACTGTCTGAGCGGAAAGTACACAGGCTAATCTGGGACTACACTTAATACTCATGCGGAAAGTACACAGGCTAATCTGGGACTACACTTAATACTCATGCGGAAAGTACACAGACTAATCTGGGACTACACTTAATACTCATGAGCGGAAAGTACACAGGCTAATCTGGGACTACACTTAATACTCATGCGGAAAGTACACAGACTAATCTGGGACTACACTTAATACTCATATCTGTCTGAGCGGAAAGTACACAGACTAATCTAGGACTACACTTAATACTCATGCGGAAAGTACACAGGCTAATCTAGGACTACACTTAATACTCATGCGGAAAGTACACAGGCTAATCTAGGACTACACTTAATACTCATGCGGAAAGTACACAGGCTAATCTGGGACTACACTTAATACTCATGAGCGGAAAGTACACAGGCTAATCTGGGACTACACTTAATGTCTGAGCGGAAAGTACACAGACTAATCTGGGACTACACTTAATACTCATGCGGAAAGTACACAGGCTAATCTGGGACTACACTTAATACTCATGCGGAAAGTACACAGGCTAATCTGGGACTACACTTAATACTCATATCTGTCTGAGCGGAAAGTACACAGACTAATCTGGGACTACACTTAATACTCATGCGGAAAGTACACAGGCTAATCTGGGACTACACTTAATACTCATGCGGAAAGTACACAGACTAATCTGGGACTACACTTAATACTCATGCGGAAAGTACACAGACTAATCTGGGACTACACTTAATACTCATGCGGAAAGTACACTGACTAATCTGGGACTACACTTAATACTCATGCGGAAAGTACACAGGCTAATCTGGGACTACACTTAATACTCATGCGGAAAGTACACAGACTAATCTAGGACTACACTTAATACTCATGCGGAAAGTACACAGACTAATCTGGGACTACACTTAATACTCATGCGGAAAGTACACAGGCTAATCTGGGACTACACTTAATACTCATGCGGAAAGTACACAGACTAATCTGGGACTACACTTAATACTCATGCGGAAAGTACACAGGCTAATCTGGGACTACACTTAATACTCATGCGGAAAGTACACAGACTAATCTGGGACTACACTTAATACTCATGCGGAAAGTACACAGGCTAATCTGGGACTACACTTAATACTCATGCGGAAAGTACACAGGCTAATCTGGGACTACACTTAATACTCATCTGTCTGAGCGGAAAGTACACAGGCTAATCTGGGACTACACTTAATACTCATTCGGAAAGTACACAGGCTAATCTGGGACTACACTTAATACTCATCTGTCTGAGCGGAAAGTACACAGGCTAATCTGGGACTACACTTAATACTCATGCGGAAAGTACACAGGCTAATCTGGGACTACACTTAATACTCATGCGGAAAGTACACAGGCTAATCTGGGACTACACTTAATACTCATCTGTCTGAGCGGAAAGTACACAGGCTAATCTGGGACTACACTTAATACTCATGCGGAAAGTACACAGGCTAATCTGGGACTACACTTAATACTCATGCGGAAAGAACACAGACTAATCTGGGACTACACTTAATACTCATGCGGAAAGTACACAGGCTAATCTGGGACTACACTTAATACTCATCTGTCTGAGCGGAAAGTACACAGACTAATCTGGGACTACACTTAATACTCATGCGGAAAGTACACAGGCTAATCTGGGACTACACTTAATACTCATGCGGAAAGTACACAGACTAATCTGGGACTACACTTAATACTCATGCGGAAAGTACACAGACTAATCTGGGACTACACTTAATACTCATGCGGAAAGTACACAGGCTAATCTGGGACTACACTTAATACTCATGCGGAAAGTACACAGACTAATCTGGGACTACAATTAATGCTCATATCTGTCTGAGCGGAAAGTACACAGGCTAATCTGGGACTACACTTAATACTCATGCGGAAAGTACACAGGCTAATCTGGGACTACACTTAATGCTCATATCTGTCTGAGCGGAAAGTACACAGACTAATCTGGGACTACACTTAATACTCATGCGGAAAGTACACAGGCTAATCTGGGACTACACTTAATACTGTCTGAGCGGAAAGTACACAGACTAATCTGGGACTACACTTAATACTCATGCGGAAAGTACACAGACTAATCTGGGACTACACTTAATGCTCATATCTGTCTGAGCGGAAAGTACACAGGCTAATCTGGGACTACACTTAATACTCATGCGGAAAGTACACAGACTAATCTGGGACTACACTTAATACTCATGCGGAAAGTACACAGACTAATCTGGGACTACACTTAATACTCATGCGGAAAGTACACAGACTAATCTAGGACTACACTTAATACTCATGCGGAAAGTACACAGGCTAATCTGGGACTACACTTAATACTCATGCGGAAAGTACACTGGCTAATCTGGGACTACACTTAATACTCATGCGGAAAGTACACAGACTAATCTGGGACTACACTTAATACTCATGCGGAAAGTACACAGACTAATCTGGGACTACACTTAATACTCATGCGGAAAGTACACAGGCTAATCTGGGACTACACTTAATACTCATATCTGTCTGAGCGGAAAGTACACAGACTAATCTGGGACTACACTTAATACTCATGCGGAAAGTACACAGACTAATCTGGGACTACACTTAATACTCATGCGGAAAGTACACAGGCTAATCTGGGACTACACTTAATACTCATGCGGAAAGTACACAGGCTAATCTGGGACTACACTTAATACTCATGCGGAAAGTACACAGGCTAATCTGGGACTACACTTAATACTCATGCGGAAAGTACACAGACTAATCTGGGTCTACACTTAATACTCATGCGGAAAGTACACAGGCTAATCTGGGACTACACTTAATACTCATGCGGAAAGTACACAGACTAATCTGGGTCTACACTTAATACTCATGCGGAAAGTACACAGGCTAATCTGGGACTACACTTAATACTCATGCGGAAAGTACACAGACTAATCTGGGACTACACTTAATACTCATGCGGAAAGTACACAGACTAATCTGGGTCTACACTTAATACTCATGCGGAAAGTACACAGGCTAATCTGGGACTACACTTAATTCTCATGCGGAAAGTACACAGGCTAATCTGGGACTACACTTAATACTCATGCGGAAAGTACACAGGCTAATCTGGGACTACACTTAATACTCATGCGGAAAGTACACAGACTAATCTGGGACTACACTTAATACTCATGCGGAAAGTACACAGACTAATCTGGGACTACACTTAATACTCATGCGGAAAGTACACAGACTAATCTGGGACTACACTTAATACTCATGCGGAAAGTACACAGGCTAATCTGGGACTACACTTAATACTCATGCGGAAAGTACACAGGCTAATCTGGGACTACACTTAATACTCATGCGGAAAGTACACAGGCTAATCTGGGACTACACTTAATACTCATGCGGAAAGTACACAGGCTAATCTGGGACTACACTTAATACTCATGCGGAAAGTACACAGACTAATCTGGGACTACACTTAATACTCATGCGGAAAGTACACAGACTAATCTGGGACTACACTTAATACTCATGCGGAAAGTACACAGACTAATCTGGGACTACACTTAATACTCATGCGGAAAGTACACAGACTAATCTGGGACTACACTTAATACTCATGCGGAAAGTACACAGACTAATCTGGGACTACACTTAATACTCATGCGGAAAGTACACAGACTAATCTGGGACTACACTTAATACTCATATCTGTCTGAGCGGAAAGTACACAGACTAATCTGGGACTACACTTAATACTCATGCGGAAAGTACACAGGCTAATCTGGGACTACACTTAATACTCATGCGGAAAGTACACAGACTAATCTGGGACTACACTTAATACTCATGCGGAAAGTACACAGACTAATCTGGGACTACACTTAATACTCATGCGGAAAGTACACTGACTAATCTGGGACTACACTTAATACTCATGCGGAAAGTACACAGGCTAATCTGGGACTACACTTAATACTCATGCGGAAAGTACACAGGCTAATCTGGGACTACACTTAATACTCATGCGGAAAGTACACAGACTAATCTGGGACTACACTTAATACTCATGCGGAAAGTACACAGACTAATCTGGGACTACACTTAATACTCATGCGGAAAGTACACTGACTAATCTGGGACTACACTTAATACTCATGCGGAAAGTACACAGGCTAATCTGGGACTACACTTAATACTCATGCGGAAAGTACACAGGCTAATCTGGGACTACACTTAATACTCATGCGGAAAGTACACAGGCTAATCTGGGACTACACTTAATACTCATGCGGAAAGTACACAGACTAATCTGGGACTACACTTAATACTCATGCGGAAAGTACACAGACTAATCTGGGACTACACTTAATACTCATGCGGAAAGTACACAGGCTAATCTGGGACTACACTTAATACTCATGCGGAAAGTACACAGACTAATCTGGGACTACACTTAATACTCATGCGGAAAGTACACAGACTAATCTGGGACTACACTTAATACTCATGCGGAAAGTACACAGACTAATCTGGGACTACACTTAATACTCATGCGGAAAGTACACAGGCTAATCTGGGACTACACTTAATACTCATGCGGAAAGTACACAGGCTAATCTGGGACTACACTTAATACTCATGCGGAAAGTACACAGGCTAATCTGGGACTACACTTAATACTCATATCTGTCTGAGCGGAAAGTGCACAGACTAATCTGGGACTACACTTAATACTCATGCGGAAAGTACACAGGCTAATCTGGGACTACACTTAATACTCATGCGGAAAGTACACAGGCTAATCTGGGACTACACTTAATACTCATGCGGAAAGTACACAGACTAATCTGGGACTACACTTAATACTCATATCTGTCTGAGCGGAAAGTACACAGACTAATCTGGGACTACACTTAATACTCATGCGGAAAGTACACAGACTAATCTGGGACTACACTTAATACTCATGCGGAAAGTACACAGACTAATCTGGGACTACACTTAATACTCATGCGGAAAGTACACAGGCTAATCTGGGACTACACTTAATACTCATGCGGAAAGTACACAGGCTAATCTGGGACTACACTTAATACTCATGCGGAAAGTACACAGACTAATCTGGGACTACACTTAATACTCATGCGGAAAGTACACAGACTAATCTGGGACTACACTTAATACTCATGCGGAAAGTACACAGACTAATCTGGGACTACACTTAATACTCATGCGGAAAGTACACAGACTAATCTGGGACTACACTTAATACTCATGCGGAAAGTACACAGACTAATCTGGGACTACACTTAATACTCATGCGGAAAGTACACAGGCTAATCTGGGACTACACTTAATACTCATGCGGAAAGTACACAGACTAATCTGGGACTACACTTAATACTCATGCGGAAAGTACACAGACTAATCTGGGACTACACTTAATACTCATGCGGAAAGTACACAGGCTAATCTGGGACTACACTTAATACTCATGCGGAAAGTACACAGACTAATCTGGGACTACACTTAATACTCATGCGGAAAGTACACAGACTAATCTGGGACTACACTTAATACTCATGCGGAAAGTACACAGACTAATCTGGGACTACACTTAATACTCATGCGGAAAGTACACAGGCTAATCTGGGACTACACTTAATACTCATGCGGAAAGTACACAGGCTAATCTGGGACTACACTTAATACTCATGCGGAAAGTACACAGGCTAATCTGGGACTACACTTAATACTCATATCTGTCTGAGCGGAAAGTGCACAGACTAATCTGGGACTACACTTAATACTCATGCGGAAAGTACACAGGCTAATCTGGGACTACACTTAATACTCATGCGGAAAGTACACAGGCTAATCTGGGACTACACTTAATACTCATGCGGAAAGTACACAGACTAATCTGGGACTACACTTAATACTCATATCTGTCTGAGCGGAAAGTACACAGACTAATCTGGGACTACACTTAATACTCATGCGGAAAGTACACAGACTAATCTGGGACTACACTTAATACTCATGCGGAAAGTACACAGGCTAATCTGGGACTACACTTAATACTCATATCTGTCTGAGCGGAAAGTACACAGGCTAATCTGGGACTACACTTAATACTCATGCGGAAAGTACACAGACTAATCTGGGACTACACTTAATACTCATGCGGAAAGTACACAGGCTAATCTGGGACTACACTTAATACTCATGCGGAAAGTACACAGGCTAATCTGGGACTACACTTAATACTCATGCGGAAAGTACACAGACTAATCTGGGACTACACTTAATACTCATGCGGAAAGTACACAGGCTAATCTGGGACTACACTTAATTCTCATGCGGAAAGTACACAGGCTAATCTGGGACTACACTTAATACTCATGCGGAAAGTACACAGGCTAATCTGGGACTACACTTAATACTCATGCGGAAAGTACACAGGCTAATCTGGGACTACACTTAATACTCATGCGGAAAGTACACAGACTAATCTAGGACTACACTTAATACTCATGCGGAAAGTACACAGGCTAATCTGGGACTACACTTAATACTCATGCGGAAAGTACACAGGCTAATCTGGGACTACACTTAATACTCATGCGGAAAGTACACAGACTAATCTGGGACTACACTTAATACTCATGCGGAAAGTACACAGGCTAATCTGGGACTACACTTAATACTCATATCTGTCTGAGCGGAAAGTACACAGGCTAATCTGGGACTACACTTAATACTCATATCTGTCTGAGCGGAAAGTACACAGGCTAATCTGGGACTACACTTAATACTCATGCGGAAAGTACACAGGCTAATCTGGGACTACACTTAATACTCATGCGGAAAGTACACAGACTAATCTGGGACTACACTTAATACTCATGCGGAAAGTACACAGGCTAATCTGGGACTACACTTAATACTCATATCTGTCTGAGCGGAAAGTACACAGGCTAATCTGGGACTACACTTAATACTCATGCGGAAAGTACACAGACTAATCTGGGACTACACTTAATACTCATGCGGAAAGTACACAGGCTAATCTGGGACTACACTTAATACTCATATCTGTCTGAGCGGAAAGTACACAGGCTAATCTGGGACTACACTTAATACTCATGCGGAAAGTACACAGGCTAATCTGGGACTACACTTAATACTCATGCGGAAAGTACACAGACTAATCTGGGACTACACTTAATACTCATGCGGAAAGTACACAGACTAATCTGGGACTACACTTAATACTCATGCGGAAAGTACACAGGCTAATCTGGGACTACACTTAATACTCATATCTGTCTGAGCGGAAAGTACACAGACTAATCTGGGACTACACTTAATACTCATGCGGAAAGTACACAGGCTAATCTGGGACTACACTTAATACTCATGCGGAAAGTACACAGACTAATCTGGGACTACACTTAATACTGTCTGAGCGGAAAGTACACAGGCTAATCTGGGACTACACTTAATACTCATGCGGAAAGTACACAGACTAATCTGGGACTACACTTAATACTGTCTGAGCGGAAAGTGCACAGGCTAATCTGGGACTACACTTAATACTGTCTGAGCGGAAAGTACACAGGCTAATCTGGGACTACACTTAATACTCATGCGGAAAGTACACAGACTAATCTGGGACTACACTTAATACTCATGCGGAAAGTACACAGACTAATCTGGGACTACACTTAATACTGTCTGAGCGGAAAGTACACAGGCTAATCTGGGACTACACTTAATACTCATGCGGAAAGTACACAGACTAATCTGGGACTACACTTAATACTCATGCGGAAAGTACACAGGCTAATCTGGGACTACACTTAATACTCATGCGGAAAGTACACAGGCTAATCTGGGACTACACTTAATGCTCATGCTTTGAGTCTCGTTTTCATAGCTCAACTCAAATACTAAGGAAATGGGTCACGTGTTCTGATAATTGTTTAAAACCTCTTGTACATGGATGGAGGGGACTGTTAAGAAGATTTAATTAAGAATCAGTGTCAATAACGGGCGGAGGTGGGGAGATTGTATTTCCTCCAAGTTCGTACTCTTCCATTACTTCTTGCAATTCGTAGTATGAATCGTTAATAATTACCGGTTCTTGTTTTAAATTACTATCGTAAACAAATGATCGTATGCTATCATATTGTGCTAATTGTTCATAATGAATGTATATCAATTCATCAAGCAAGTAGGGACTGTTTAACTCTTGGACTGTTAATAGTCCAAATAAATATTTGTGTGTTTTCATCAAACTCTCATAAGTGTTAATATTTCCTTAAAATTGTTCATTATTCTCAACAATCCTGATATAACATTTAAATATTACCTTACAAATTCCATTATTAATTGAAATCTTTTCACTTTCCTTTTAAATCCACCTTATATGTGGCATCAAAAAATATGTCTCAACATATGGTGTGTCAATCTAATGAAAAAAACACAATATTATTACCGGTATATATTTCATTAAATTTTAGTAAGCACATATGACATATCATACTATAACATACAGTTATCAGCATAGTCAATCATTACAATTTCAAAGTTCATAACATCATTCAATTAAAACGTGGAAGCTGTTTGTTTTTTAAAGTAATAGAACACTATTTACATAGAACATTTTTAACAAAATAGATTAAGGCATACAACAAGATATTTCATTCACCACTTAGATTGCGAGTAAATCATGCTATGTACTTAGAACAACATCAAAACAGCATAATTTTGCACTGCTTTTTACAAGTCGACATTATCTAGATATATTTATATTTAAGTTAACAATTGAGAATTGACATGACGCCTTATCAGTGATCGCTCCGCCCACTTAATCACGTGGCTCAGCGGGAAGAAAACCTAGACAAGCTAACACCAAAGTGGCTTCTTTGCCTATAGACTGCATATAGATTTACGCGATATTCCGGATTATTTTATGGACTTGTTTTACACCATATTACACTTGTAAATGGGTTGAAGCCATTTAGTTATTCTGCAAATGCAAAAAATATACGATTAAAGAGAACATCAGCTATTTATAACGGGTAACTCGATACATTCAACACGCTCTCAAACGTTGCGCGCTTACCGAAATCGAACCCGTTATTACGTGTAATGGTGGTATTTGCAATAAATTAACACTTCACAGGTATTTACCCGTGTTATTAACAAAATTATTACCGAAACATTCCCCCTACCCGTGTATTTGACACGAAATAGCGCTTTATAACTGGGAATTCGGTGAAGTTTTACGCGCTTTCTGACGCCGGGTGGGTACCTCAATCCCACATGTTATTGCGTATAAAAGTGATATTAATCATATTAAACATTGCTTATGGGACATTTATCAATCACTATAATTTAAAGCGCAAAAACAACACAGTTAGTTTGGACATTGTCTGATATAAAATTAGCGTTGTACGAAATGGAATACGGTCAGGCTATTATAAATTAATAAGGCTACCAATATCAGACGCTCGCGCAGGTACCGACTTCCCCGAAGTTACCGCATTTATTGGTTAACTAATGTCAGTAATAATAACTCTTTTACAATAGCATTTATCGATAAGTCTTTATTACAATAATAACAAAATGGTTTTCACTTGTTTTTGACACACACAGAAACGCAATTTTTAACGGGGATTTCGTAAAGTTACACAAATTGGGTACCAAAATTCTCAATTATTTTACATGCACACGTGACATAATACATACTTAATAATGCTTAGTTATTGCCTATATGACATTTCAAGTTTGTGAAATAAATTAAGTGCATTACTATCAGAGTAATAAAACACAGCATGAATTAGGCTTCATGCTGGGTTTTATTTCTCTTTAAGTAATGCAGATGAACCTCGCTTCTGACCTAGTAACTGATAAAACTATTTAAAATAAAGTGAAATATTATGTGATAATCAGATGGATAACATAAACTATTTAAAACTGCTAGTATATCCGATAAAAATATATTATAATTGTCTTTGACAGTGTTGACGTTCAGTTGTTCGCGGTGACGACCGCATGTATTTATACATCTCTTACACCTCTCAAGATCTCTTTATGGCTTTGGAAACGATATAAATTAAATGTCACCAAGTAATCTTTCAGGATATCCATTGTCCGAGTAACATAATCCCCATTAACACCGTTTAACCATTTTTAATCTTTTTTTAAAGAGGAAAACAAAAGAAACTCGTTGGAATAAAAGTGAACCTAAACATGTAGCTTGTCTAGAAAATGGCGGACAGGTCGTTGCTAACGAGTGCGCCCGATTAATCGATCGCTGATTGGTGGATCAATTCTAGTGGGCGGAGCGATCATAGATAAGGCGTCATGTCAATTCCCGTAGAATTTCCCCATTTTAACATTCATACAATATCTCAAATCAGTTTTGATAACATTTTGTGAAAAAATTATTGATTAAATTTTAAACACATTAAGAAACGCACCAAAAGAAATCTAGAAATTCTCCAGCGCACCATTCAAGACGTTTGCATACAAATGCAGCTGACACTTTCCACAAATGATGCCTGAAACAATTTATATCACTGATTTATCTGTATTTGTCCGAAAGGTTTGTTATGTCAGATTGCACTTGTGTCTGCATTTTTGTTTCAACCAAATGAGCCGTGCTTTGTAAAAAGGTGGTTTAATGCATGTTCTTAAAGTGTCGTCCCAGAGTAGCCTGTGTAGTCCGCACTGGCTAATCAGGGACGACAATTTCCGCCCAAACTAGTATATTGCTAAGAAGAGACTTTATTTAAACAAAAAAATCATAAAAGCGGAAAGTGTCGCCCCTGATTAGCCTGTGCGGACTGCAAAGGCAAATCTGGGACGACACTTTACGCAAATGCATTAAACCCCATTTTTTCACAGAGCATGACCCCTATACACGTAATACTTTAACACAATTCGATCAGTTTTTCTTTTATCACTATCTCCCTCTGTTCTAGCATGACCATTCGTGGACAGTACATTCTTCTTTTCGTTCGTCTTCCCATTCTGATTCACCTGAAAGTTGTTATTGTGTACTACTATTAACCAATAGAAAATTCTTTGAATTTATATCCCCAACAGATTAAACCGTGTTTATTGATGGTTGCAGATTGATGAACAGGGCGTAACTGTTAAATAACACAATGAACACAGGGTGCAGAATCAACGGGGTTTTCAGGGCCTTACACACGGGCTGGCAAGAATGTAAACACACCGCTAAGAACTTTTTTGCAAATAGCACAAGTTATTGAAATACATTTGCAAAAATCTTTAGTGCATAAAAGACCATTTTTCTTGCAGTTTGTGTCGATATCTTAAGGTATAAGAATACATCTTTGAATACGTCTGAAATCGGTGACAAAATTTCAACTTGCCTGATGTATAGCCGTATAAATGAATGCATTAAAAGTGAATTTTTGAACAAGAACACATGCGTATAAGATATAAAAGTAATTATGGTGTATTTCATATTGTCATAAGCAGATTCTGCACCCTGTAGAGAGGATCACTAGTCGACATCTAATGACGTGGCTAGGTTTCCTCCCCCCCCCCCCCCCCCCCCACACACACACACACACTTTCTCCAGCGTAGGACTGTACGGAAAGAGCAACTCCCATTGTCCTTTCTGGTGGAGGAATTCAAGACAGCCAAGGCGAGACTGGTTAAAATTGAAAAGATGTTCATTATTTGCGCATTGTTATACACATTTATGCAGTACAGTACACAAAACCTATCAGATAGCCGTCTATCAAACTAAAAGTCAGAATCAGTACATGTATATATTCAGATACCTAGGTCCCTGCTATAGTGTAAACTTATGCTCGCCTTCCAGAAAAACAGGGACAAACAAATTTGTTTTTATATATACCTGAGATAAATTACTTTTTTTATTACGATATTATTGTGTCCGTTTAAATCATTATGGAGGCCGTTTTAAATTGCGCAAATGGGTGCGTTATTATCAAAAGTTAGGATAATTACTCAATTCGAAAAGCGTGTGGCCGTTTCAACGAATTTCAGGTAGAGGCTATATTGAAGACGGTATTTCGACATAATGAATATTCATTGTATTTAAATGAGGCGCTTGGCAAAGCGTAGCGATTCAAACACATAGACTAGACTACACCCAACTGAACATTAAAAAGAGATTTAACTGCTTCCGAGCATGGATAATCCTAAGTACATGTAAATGTTTAGGATTTAAACAACTTGGCTTTAATATGTACAATGCTAATGTCAAATTTTAAATAATAACTTTGTGATGCATTTAATATTTTTTAAAAATGGCTGGCATAAACGAAAAAGACGTGTAAAAAACAAGTATTAAATTGTCAATACAGTTTTTCTGTCATTTAATGATTAGAATAAGGAATATGTCATTTCAATTGATCATACACAGTTCCATACAATCAATAGGTTAACAAGGTGAGGCCAAAATACCACGAGGATTCTAACTTGTTTTTTCTTAGTTTTATAGCATTATATATGAATTTTGCTTTATTTCGTACTTTACTGTCTCTCTTTTCAGACATAATGTATTTGATTTAGTAATATTTGGCCAGTTCGATTAAAAGTTATACTCTTTTGTCAGATCTGTACAGCTATATAAATCGTTTTTTTTAATATTTATATGTTTTATCGAACCATGGTATGTGTTTTCTCACGTTGATAGGTTTCGTGCATTTATTACCAGACACAGTGATTTGTGTACCGTTTACCTCGAAAAAAAATTTGTCGAATGCGTTATCAGTTTTAGTGTATTTCATCATTAAATTCCAATGAAAACTTTACTGGGTAATGATCAGAAAATTCGTTAATATGTAGTATTTCGAAATAACTGATTAATTAAAAAATATTGAAGTTCACGAAAACGTAGTCAACTACGCTAGCAGCTATTTTACTACGTGTATTTTTGAAACACGTGAATTTACCTTGCTCTTTGCGACCGTTAACAATAAAACGCCGTTTTCTTTATATAACGTTAATAGTCTATTACCAAAAGCATAACAGTGACTGTCAAATGAAGATCTTAATGGTAAATTTTCAACGGGCACCTCGCATGCCGTCATATCAATATAACGGTCTAGATTAACATTTTGAATAATATCCAGTTTATTGGCTGTTTTTGAGTTTAAATCACCGGTAATAAGTACCTCGCCAAATTGACTATAATATCGTGTATCGGAAGATAGTTGTTCAAAAAATCATCATCAAATATAGGGGAATTTGGTTGTTTATATACTGTCGAGTCCTCGGGCGGAATGTAACAGCTACAGATACATATATCATGTTCGTATCCCCCAAAAGACTTGTCTAGTTTAATCCAGATAATGCCTTTATCATTTAATTTCTCAAGTTTTAAATTCCACCCCCCCCCCCAAAAAAAAAACTGTTCTTTATAATATACGCAGACATCCCCGCTAATCATTATCAACGCGCACCATCATAATACGGAACATCCAGTATTTGGATATATGACCAACATGTTATACTAAATGTAACATGGTCACTGTCAGCCGCGCACAATCTTTATACGGGTCATCCAGTATTTGGACATATGCATTTAATGTTATATTCAATGTTACATAGTCCCTTGTGAGCCGCACAACATCTTTATACCGGACAACCAGTATTTGGACATATGCATTACATGTTTTATGCAATGTTACATAGTCCCTTGTGAGCCGCGCAACATCTTTATGCCGGACATCCAGTGTTTGGACATGTACCTACAATGGTATACTCCAAAGTATATGCAGTAGTCACTGTCAGCCGCGTACCATCTTAATAGGGGACATCCGGTATTTGGATATATGCTTACAATGATATGCTCCATGTTATATAGTCACTGTCAGCCGCGCACCATCTTTATACGGGACATCCGATATTTGGATATGTACCTAACATGCTATACTCAGCCGCGCACCAACGTTTTACGGGTCATTCAGTATTTGGATGTATGCCTTACATGTTATACTCATGTTATATGGTTCCTTGTCAGTCGCGCGCAATCTATACAGGACATCCGGTATTTGGACATTAGTCTAACATGTTATACTCAATGTAACACAGTCACAGTCAGCCGCGCTCAAAAGTTTTAAGGTACATCCAGTAATTTGATGTATGTCTTACATGTTATACTCAATGTTGTATGGTCCCTTGTCAGTCGCGTACACTCTTTTTGCTGGACATATGGTATATAGACATATGCCCAGCAAGTTAACGTCAATATGACATAGTCATCTTTTCAGCCGCGCGCCATCTTTATACGGGACATCGAGTATTTGGACATGTGCCTAACAGTAAAATGTCAAACTCGCGTCGAACAACATGGCATCGGATACCCTTTATACGAGGAAGGTAGTTTGTGTTAAAACACAAAGCTTATTCGATTGGTGCATTATATGTGTGTTTAATGTCTTTCCTTTCGTCAAATTTATCGATGAAAAAGTAAGAAACACAATGCTTTATACGTTTACCGTGTTTACATTTGTTATTTTGAAAAAGGAATAAATTGAGTCTCGCTCTGGGAAAACCGGACTTAATGCATGTGTGTTGTGTCGTCCCAGAAAAGCGTTTTTTAAAGGAAATCCTTTCTTACGCACGGGCATTAAGCCCGGTTTTCCAACAGCGCAACTCAGCTTATGTTTCAAGTATAAAGTTATTTATAAAAGAGGCAATAAAACGCCAGGATTGACTGACCAACCCTAACATTTTACTGAAAGCTGGCACATATGTAATCCTTAAAGACCGAATTTTATTTAAGTTTTGTTTGTATATTCTAATAATCGCATATCTTTTTAATGACGCGGGCATTGTTTCATGTAATGAAAGTAAGATGTCTTTTGAGTAAATATTCGCACAATGGAAATTGTATGGCTAATAAGATAAGACCAATAATATAGGATTTGATAAACATCTACTTTAAAGTATAATCAGTTGCTATGGTATCTTATTTGAACCATTGTCGAAAATACGCTTCATTTACATTTGTATTTGTTCAAAGATCGTGAAAGTATTTGGATAGATGCCTTACATGCTGTACTCAATATTTCATGATCACTGTCAGCCGTGCACCAACGTTAAATGAGACAATATTTGGATATACATGTATGCCTTGCACGTTGTTCTCATTATTACATGGTCCCTTGTCAGCAGCGCACATATTTATACAGGACATCCAGTATATGGATATATGCCTTACTTGTAATACTCGATGTTACAGTCAGTGTCTGCCGCGCGCTAACTTTATACGGGACATCAAGTATTTGGACACGTGCCTTACATTTTATAATCAGTATTACATTATCACTGTCAGTCGTGAACCAACGTTACGCGAGACATTCAGTATTTGAACACAGAGTTACATAGTCCTTTGTTAGCCGCACACCATCTGAATTCCAGGACATCCAGTATTTGGATATATGGCTTACATATTGTACTCAATAGTAACATGGTCAATTGATTGAAAACATGAAAAGGAGTACTGAATGATATTTTATTATTTAAATGACGACAGACATGAAAATATGTACAATTTTATTGCGAGACATTATGACACATTTGAAATTAGAGATAAGATGAACATGGTGTAAAATAACAATACTAAGCAAAACAGGTAATGTTGAAATACACTAATGAAATTCCATTTATTTGTTGACTAAAATAAAACAAGGGACAAAATTGTCACAAAACCAGGTTTAAAAAAATTATTTATAATTAGAGCTTTGTCACAGACGTGTACCGAGATATTTTAAAATCTCACAATGATTACCATAGTTATGGCCCGGACAAGCTCATGTATGGCCATTTTTTACTTTTGAACTCCACGTGTGACCTTCACCTTGGAGATATCGACATAATTCTTTCGCATGACACACCGTCTAATGATTGTGAACACATGTACAGAGTAATTTTAAAATCTCACAATGAATGACATAGTTATGGCCCAGACAATATCATTTATGGCCATTTTTGACCTTTGAACTCACAGCGTGACCTTGCAGATATCGACATAATTCTTTCGCGTGACACACCATCCAATGATTGTGAACAAATGTGCCAAATGATTTAAAAATCTCACAATGAATGACATAGTTATGACCCGGACTAGCTCATTTATGCCATTTTTGACCTTCAAACTCAAAGTGTGACCTTGACCTTGGAGATATAGACGTTATTCTTTCGCATGACACACCTTCCAATAATGGTGAACAAATAGGCCAAATGATTTTAAAATCTAACAATGAATGACATTTTTATGGCCCGGACAAGCTCATTAATGGCCATATTTGACCTTTGAACTCAAAGTGTAACTTTGACCTTGAAGATATTCACGTTATTCTTTCGCGCGACACACCGTCTAATGTGAACAAATGTACCGAGTAATTTTAAAATCTCACAATGAGTGACAGTTATGGCCCAGATAAGATCATTTATGGCCATTTTTGACCTTCGAACTCAAAGTGTGACCTTGACGTTGCAGATATCGACATTATTCTTTTGCATGACACACCTTCCAATAATGGTGAACAAATGTGCCAAATGATTTTAAAATCTCACAATAAAAGACATAGTTATGGCCTGGACAAGCTCATTTATGGCCAGTGTGACATTGACCTTGGAGTTATTGACGTAATTCTTTCG
This sequence comes from Dreissena polymorpha, assembly GCF_020536995.1. Classification (NCBI taxonomy): domain Eukaryota; kingdom Metazoa; phylum Mollusca; class Bivalvia; order Myida; family Dreissenidae; genus Dreissena; species Dreissena polymorpha. The sequence continues at coordinate 82,701,643 of NC_068360.1, read as the reverse complement.
CGCGACACACCGTCCAATAATGGTGATCAAATGTGCCAAATGATTTTAAAATCTCATAATAAATGACATAGTTAGGGCCCGGACAAGCTCATTTATGGCCAGTGTGACTTTGACCTTGGAGTAATTGACGTAATTCTTTCGCGCGACACACCGTCCAATAATGGTGAACAATTGTGCCAAATGATTTTAAAATCTCACAATGAATGACATAGTTATGGCCCGGACAAGCTCATTTATGGCCATTTTTGACCTTTGAACAATGTGCTAAGGTGGGCTTACAAAATATAAAAACAAGCATCAGAAGGCATTAAACATTGCGATATCAAATAAAAATAAAGCACTTTCAATAAAAGGCAAATCAAAGCAGAATTTAAGTGACATTTTAGGTTCATTTGCATATCTATTGATACTTAAGCTATAGCTTTGTCACCAGTCACTAAAAATACCAGAGAGACAGTTTTGACTGGGATGAAATTGACTGACTCAATGAGGAATAAGAGCAGAAGTTTGGGATGTGTCGATAAATTCATAGGAAATTGTGTCTTGCATATCTTAACTGCATGCTTATGACGAGGTATAAAATTAGTCACTTAAAAAACAGAAGCTTGCTCCAATAAGTTCCCATTCGGTGGGAAAAAGACCTAAATTATGTCAAAATTTACTTAAGAATTGAATAGCATTTTTCTGCATTTCATCGGTGTATGAACTGTCGGGAAAAATTATTCCTAATTTGAATTAACACTGGCGTAATTACAACACAAAATGATCTTTAAGCTGAAATTCTATAGGGGGAAGGGTCATAAAAGTTCTTTTTAATCTAGCCTATGAATCTATTTTCAGTTTCGGTTTCATCTCCGTCAAATGGGTATATATCTTTGAAGTTCGCGAAAAAATATAACGTCATTTCGCTATTGACCAATAAAAACCAACGCCATTAAGTTTCGCGCAAATCTTAACGTCATTTTGACAACATGTTTATGACCAAAAAGTATCTCTATGATTCATGTTTCAATTTGCATACGAAGTGGGTTCATTGGAAAATGAAAAACCGGTCACATGAACAAATTATCCAATCAGAATGCAGCATTCATATGAAAGTGACAGAAGTTGTAATTATTTGTCCATAGCTCTGTCCTCTGTGAATCAGAGCATATGGAAAGTGCGTCTTGAAAATCTGCACTTCATGCTTTGAAATACTTTACCAGTTCAGATATTCAAAAAACAAAAGTAGTAATTTGAGCCACAAGTTTGAGCACTGACCGACAGAATAAAACAGTTTTCATTTTCTTCAAACTGTCTGCAAACAATATAGTTTATCAACATTCGCACCTTGGATGCAAGAACACTGTCCATTTAACACAAACGTTCTACAAAATCACAATCTAATGTGTAAAGTTTCATCAGCAATTTGCTTTCATTTGGCACCAAATATCTCATAAGATATCACAATAAAATGTGTACAACTATCTCATCATCATTTATAAACATACTCCTCTCACAAAAATATCTTAACAGTTTAAGAACTAATGTGTACACTTTCATAAAAATCTTAACACTTATATACAGGCATTGGTCTTGCACCAAAGTTCTGTTAACAATTTACAAATTAATGTGTGCCATTTCATTATAAATCTTACTAATAGCTAATAATATATCTGGCACAAAAGTTGTTTTTACAATTCACAATCTAATGTGTACTATTTCATATGAAATCTTTTCACTCATAGCTAGTCATAGGTCTTGCAGAAAAGTTGTTATAACATTTCACAATCTAATGTATTGTTTCATTATAAATCTTCTCACTTATAACTAGTCATAGTTCAGACACTAAATATCTCATAACAATTCACAAACTGTGTACAATTTCATAACAAAACTTTAAACTAACAGATTTATTAGAAATGTCACTAAAAGCTAACGATAGGGTGGCACTTGAATTCTCTTAACAATTCACAATCTACCGGGTAATTCACAATAAAATTTGTACAAAAAACTTCTAACAGCCAGTCATAAGCCTATCTTTTGAAATAAAGTTCTTATACCAATTCACAATCTTATGTGCACAGCTTCATTACAAAGCTTCTAACTAACAGCCAGTCATAAGCCTATCTTTTGAAATAAAGTTCTCATAAGAATTCAGAATCTCATAAATAGCTAGTCATAGGTCTGGCACTCAAGTTCCCATAACAAATAATCAATAAAATAAGCCAGTAGATTATAATATAAACCAAACAATTAAAACAAGGCACTTGAGACAGGCAGTCTGGCGAAATGGCTTTCGTGATGTGGCCTTATGGTGATCTTCGTTCTGTCTTTCTACATTCAATGTAGTCAGTGGGTAGTACAATGATGAAGGTATCTGAAAAAATAAATTAACTAAAATTTAAGACACTTTCATTTCTTTTACTGACAAGGCAAAAAGATCAGGCAAGAAGATCAATCTGTTTGAAATGACTACATTTTATTTGTTCTTGACATGCTTTGCTCCCTTATGGCTTTGTCACTAGTATATGCCATGCAACTACAAAATGAGAAGGATAATTGTAAATGCATATTTCTTTAAGAGTGCTCTAGCTATGAAATGGGGCGATAGAACTTCCAAACAAGAGCTATGTTTGTGTAACACAATGCCCCCTATAGCGCTTTGATGTCCATCATCAGCTTTTTAAGGGCAAACAAGAAAATTCGTTGAATTGATATCCCCCGCCATTATACTCTTAGACACAAAAAAGTTTTCTGGACAGATGGACAACTCTAACATGCATCATCCTCTTATCCATATATATGCTCATACCAAGTTTCAATGAAATCTGCCAAAGCACTTCCAAGATATGGCTCTGGTCACAAAAGTGCCGGACGGACGAACGGACAACGCCAAAACAATATCCCTCCCCCTATGGCAAGGGATAACAAAGCCCATAACTTCACCAAAAATCAATGGACCGGTATAAAACTCACACTTCATCTGTAGACTTCACATTTTATAAGCAATGTTACATTTTGAATGTAAAGGTCGCAGTGACCTTTGACCTAGTGACCTCAAACCATGTTTGATTGTAGATCTCAATGAGATGCATGCTCATGTGAAGTTTAAAGAACACAGATCCAAGAGTTTTCATTTTATGAGCAAGGTTACAGTTTTGGGACAGACACACACATACAATTACAGACAGACAGACAGACAGGGACAGATAGGCCAAAATCACCTTTCCGTTGTTAAGACTATTTTCTGTCAGAAACCTAAAATAACTCTGAAAGCATATTTATTTCAAATGGAATATCTGAAAATGATACAGATTTATGAAGTTGTTGCAAGCCTAATTTAACTTTAATTTTAAGTGCCTGAATTAATTTATGTGAAATTTCAGTTCGGAGTTATGCATGGAGGAGTCATATTCACAGTCTAATGACATCATACTGTTGATATGTGGGACATCATGTTATGCTTGTTTTTAATATTATATTATGTGCTGATGTTTTTTATTTGCTCAGCATGACAAAGTTGGTCTTCTAAGCCTCACTGATTAAGTCATTTTCAACCATTACAATAAATCTTTTTTCAATATAAGAGAATAATGGAATTACTATAGCTTTATAAAATAGACACACAAGCAAATTGATCATCAGAAAATAAATAAGCAAATTCGTTGAATTGATATCCCCCGCCAATATGCTTCTGGACACAAAAGTGTTATATCTGACACTAAAAAGCATTTTTTCAAGATGGTGTGCAATGCCATTTGGAGTGTATCATCCTGTTATCCATATATATACTCATACCAAGTTTCAATGAAATCTGCCAAAGCACTTCCAAGATATGGCTCCGGACTGACGGATGGAAAGACGGACGGACAGACAGACGGACGGACAACTTCAAAACAAAATCCCTCTGCCTATGGCCGGGGATAATAACCTTTACTTATTTGCAGATATTGTACAAGTGCAAATAGCGCAAAAAAGTGTTGATCATTAGTCAAGCTAGAAATGACAAAATCCTTTCAAACAAAGGTGATAAATAGACTTTTTCTTTCTATATACAAGTATTTTAAAGATGTTTTGTTTCATCAGAAAGATAAAAGTTCAAACCGAAACAAAACTATCAACCAATTACAACCCACACTGAACTAACATGTTTTGTGGCTGTTTCCATGTGCGGCGCTTCCTGTGATATATATGTGTCTTGTGCCCCCTCTTTCGGTTCCACTTCCACCTGCTGGACGGGTGCGACCTCTGCCCACTGGATCTGCCTGTGATCTGGCTGACTGGACTCGTCCGTTATCGTGATGTCTGGGACATCTGCTGGGGACGCCTATAGGGGGTACACAATTAATTAATGTGATGGTTTTATATACAGAAGTTTACATAAGAAGGTATAGAAATAATAAAGAACTAGGATTTTCAAATTATTTGAAAACTTGATTAACAAGAATATCAGTGAAACCGATGGATGCTCCCCGATGATGCACTTTGTCAATCTATATGTTAATAACCACCTAAAAAAATCTTTTATTAGCCTCCGTGACTTTGACCTTGACCCCAGTGACCTCAAACCTCATCAAAAGGTAGAGGCCAATGCAAGGTACCTACATGCCAAATATGAAAGAGATCGGTAAAGTATTGAAGGTGCTATGAGAAACTGTTACAAAAGCATGACAGAAAATCTATTATTAGCCTTGGTGACCTTGAGCTCAGTCACCTCAAACCTCATCAAAAGGTAGAGGTCCATGAAAGGTATCTACATGCCAAATATGAAAGTGATCGGTAAAGTAACAAAAGCCTGACGGAAAATCTATTATTAGCCTCCGTGACCTTTACATTGACCCCAGTGACCTCAAACCTCATCAAAAGGTAGAGGTCTATGCAAGGTACCTACATGCCAAATATAAAATAGATCGGTAAAGTATTGAAGGTGCTATGAGAAACTGTAACAAAAGTGTGACGGAAAATCTATTTTTGGCCTCCGTGACCTTGACCCCAGTAACCTCAAACCTTATCCAAAGGTAGAGGTCCTTGCAAGGTACCTACATGCCAAATATGAAAGAGATCGGTAAAGTATTGAAGGTGGTATGAGAAACTGTAACAAAAGTGTGACAGGAAAATCCATTATAAGCCTCCGTGACCTTGACGTTGATCCCAGTGACCTCAAACCTCATCAAAAGGTAGAAGTCCATGCAAGGTACCTACATTCCTAATATGAAAGAGATCGGTAAAGTATTGAAGGTGCCATGAGAAACTGTAACAAAAGTGTGACGGAAAAAATCTATTTTTTAGCCTCTGTGACCTTGACCTTGACCCCAGTGACCTCAAACCTCATCAAAAGGTAGAGGTCCATGCAAGGTACCTACATGCCAAATATGAAAGTGATCGGTAAAGTATTGAAGGTGCCATGAGAAACGGTAAAAAAAATGTGACGGAAGTAAGTAAGGAAGTATGGAAGTAAGGATGGACAAAGTGGCAACTATATGCTCCCCGAAAATTTTCGGGAAGCATAAAAATATCTCTCATATTTGCATCAAAGGAATAGACGGTTAGTCAGGTACCTCAGCAACTTTTTCTTTTGACCTCTTCACACCAGCATCATCACCAGGACTGAAAAGCAGAGGAACAAAATGTATGTCATCTTGAAATGTACACGTATATTGAATAAACATCAACAGACTCTATTTGCTTTGCAATATACCAGTTTATCTGAACATTTGATATTTTGATTTGTTCCTAGAAAGGTATATGATGGTCAAATGTAAAGCTAAGATCTAGAGAGTAGTCCTATAAATTTAAGCAGACCATAACCATAGCCATATTTACTATCCTTTGACATTAAAATCCACTCTTGTAACATTATATTTGAGTCCTTTGATTATCCATTACAAGTGATTTTTTCCTTCTTTGTAAGGAACCTGAAAACAGAACGTTCCCAATAGGGAAAACTACAAATTTCCCAATTGCTGTCCAAAACTTCTCAATTGAAGGTGTCCAATTTTTTTTATAGAAATAAATTGCATCATTTAGTTAGTTTCCTTATGCAGCTTTATGATTTGAACCCAAGATAATATAATATTTTAACTAAAAATCACTTTTCAAGTATTTGGGAGCAAAAAATGAAATACATCAACTCCCCAATGTGAAAACTTCTCTACGTGAATTTTCCCAATGTAAGGCGTTGTCGAGCATATTTTCTAAATTGGGCTGGTACGGGTACTTTTTGAAATTTGGCAACAAATTTGCTGACTACCCACCTCTCATCTCTCATCCTCTTAGCAGACTTCTGGATGGATGTTATGGATATTATGGATGCCTCTCCGGAGGTTGACTGTTTTGGCTCTATGGAGCCAGAATCTGACTGGCCCAGAGAGCGGTCACTCACAGACTTAACACTTAGGGTCTCTATGGAAACAAGCAAGGCACAGCTAGTGTTACAGTGACATCTATAACATTACACTTTAATAATTATTTAACTCCCTATCAGGCGTGAAAACAGCCATTGATAATCTAGTAAAATTTAAGTTAAGCTGAGTGCATTCCTAGATTTGCCTGTGCAGCCTTCCTTCAAATGAAAAATACCATAAAAGCGGACAGAGTCTTCCCTGCAACAATAAGACTAAAATATAACACTCCACTGACAAAGATTTCAAAAACCATTGATCACACGTATTTCATATATGTAAAATGTACTCAATGAGATGTATCACTGACCTTGGGTGGGAATTACTATGCGGAATTGCCTGACCCCTGTAACCATCGAGCCTTGCCTCTACAATGGACACATATTTTTTTAAATGATATTTTAACACAAAATTAAGACAACACATACCAACATAATTTGCTTTTTATATAACCTTTGTTGACCAATTGTAGTGTTTGAAACCTGTTTGATTTAGATGGGCAAGTAATATGCTTCTAGACACAAAAGTATAATATTTGACACTCAAACAAAGGATTTTTTCAAGATACAAAGGACCATAACTCCGTTATTAACAGATGGTGTACAATGCCATTTGGTGTGCATCATCCTCTTATCTATATACATACTCATACCAAGTTTCAATGAAATCCGCCAAAGCACTTCCAAAATATGGCTTTGGACGGACGGACGGAAAGAGGAAAGACGGACAGAAAAACTGACAACGCAAAAACAATATCCCTCTGCCTATGGCGGGAGATCAGATTATAACATAAGCTCAACAAATTATCCTAAAACCTACACAGCTAAAAGCAGGCAATGACAATGCAATCTGTTTTCTCTTTTCCTCCACATCATTCCTTGTCCAGGAAAATTGTAGGGACTTCCCCTCCAAGTAGTTCTCCACAAACTGAAGGATATTTATTTTCATAATTTAGCATTACTCTAGTTTTCTTAATGACAAGTGGGTGTACAATCCATAAATACAAACAAAATGACCAACAAATTTCAATATACACGGTCCATTTGAATGGTCAGTCTGAAATCAAAATTTAAGCATTTTTAAAAACTATCTTTCCAGTGTATAACAATGACTGACTTCTTATTATCATGTTTATTGCATACTTATATTTATATAAGTGAGGTTTTTAGATGCTGTGGTCCCAGTTTCCCAAAACTTCACTGTCACAAGGACTTGGTGCTTGCAAAAATGTTGAGTCCAAGCCAAATATTATGGCTATGTTTAGCAGTAATTAATTTTTTTTAACCTTTTTGTGGACTCTCAGACATTTTTAAAAGTAATTTCTACATTTTAACTGGTACCTTTTTACATAAATATTAGGTGTTTACGGTGTAAATGCTCACCACAAGTACTTCGATAGTGCTCATTAGTATTTGTTTCAACACACCCTTCCTGAATAACATATACACCACATGAAATGCTATAAAACTGCTTTGCATGAGCAACACTCTCCATGGTCCATGATTGGGGCTGTGAGGTTTCCAATCCTCGCCTGAACCTCTCATTCAGAAATGCACTGCAAACAGATAACACTCTTACATTGACAAGAATGAATTTTTTTTTATACCTGCAACAATGTTTTCAACTTTATGAAAATAAGTCTTGTTACTGGTATAAACTTTTTCCACAGCTCAGTGATCAGAGAGCCTGCATACTACTGCCCTAAATCTAGGTTGTAGCATACACTGTTGGCCATGTTGCAGAAGTAAATTGCCCAACAGATGAAGTTACAGCAAAATAATCAGATATATATCAGTAGTTGATCATTAATGATATAACAGATATTTAAATAACATTCAGCATTCTGAAATAAAAAAGCAAACAAATAATTACAATTACCTTCAGTTTCAACTTTGTGTTTTATGTTGTAATGTTTTGTGTTGTATGCAGGTAGCGTATTGGCATTTTTTCATTAAACATGCAGTTATTTACTTCCATGATAAATCAATGAAGCCAAGAACAGTATACTTTAATTCTTAAAAGAAATAACTTTGTATGCACACCTAAATAATGCAATGTATCGGGGCTTCTGTTTAGTTTCAAATTCAAGAAGTCAGAACTTTGTAGCCTCTGACTCTTTGAAGTTTTTTTTATAAAATCAGAAGCTTTGAGAGAACCTGATTATGTTCATAACACTCTTCCACATCTACTTTCATACTTCAGTTACATTTTTATTCCCCTGAAGGAGGGCATATAGTGATCGCATATGTCATTCTGTTTGTCCGTCACACTTTGCGTTTATATTTCGAACAATGCTGATTACTTATATGTCGCTTCAGATGTAACCTTCATATTTGGTATGCATGTGTATATGGACAAGGCCTTTCCATACGCACACAAATTTTGACCCTTTTGACATTGAACTGTATACGGACAAGGCCTTTCCATACGCACACGAATTTTGACCCTTTTGACATTGAACTAAGGTCTGTATTTAGGTTTCGAAATCTGTATTTAGGTTTTGAAAAATTCTCATAACTTCTATCAAAGCTTTTTTGAAGGCATACATGTATGTCAGCTCTTGTTTCTCATATTTATTTCAGTAAAGATATTAATATCTATTATAATAGATAGCAATGAATATTGTAAAAATTTTAATTTCCATATGTTGGATATTGGACGTGCTCCGGCTCCAATAGCAGCAATTTAAGAAATTGTGTGACCACAACTGGAGGCTTGGATTAAATTACTCCAGTATTTTCCATAAACACATAACAGTATTTGCCTGCGGTATGGAAACATTATTTAAGAACTGCAATAATGTAATAACTATTTTTAACAAGAGCACCGCATAACAGGTGCCAACGCTCAATTGTGGGTGCAGTTTTGATTAAATGAAAGATTGTCAGATTTTATTTTTTTAGAGGTCACAGTGACCTTGACCTTTGACCTAGTGACCAAAAAATGGGTGTGGCATGTACTGTAGAAATCATCAAGTTGCATCTACATATGAAGTTTCAAAGTTGTATGTGAAAGCACTTTGATTTTAGTGACAAATGTCAAGGTTTTAGCATGACGCGGACGGCAGACACAGAGCTGGCTATGACAATACCTCGGGGTTTCTCCAAAAACAGCCCAGCTAAAAACAAACAAACAACAACAACTTTTAACTAATTGTTTAAGCACACAAACAAAGATTGAATCAAACGGTAACTTGAATGGTAAAAAGAAATAACATTTTCCATTTTTACTTACAACCAGTGTTCAAGGTCAATTTGTTTGGAGTATGACTGCACTCCAAGGGAATTAATGTATATAATACATCTATGTGCTGGCTTTATAATCTTGCGAGAAATAAAAAAAATATTGAATACAATGCCTGAACATTAAAAAACACAGTTGGCATAAGGCATCAAAGGAAGTAAAGAAAGGACCTCCAAAAATTTCTTTCAGTGCTATTACTAGAACAAGATTGATGCAGAATTAAATTGTATTGGTTACAGATTATTTATCAAAACAATATTTAGGGCACTTTTACTCTTAGTGACACCTGATGGATAATTGTAATAGTTTCACAATGTGGAATTTTAAGCTAAAATATTTTTTATTACAATAAACATCGCAACAAATGTTTGTCTCCCCTACTGCAAAATAAATAAATATAAGTAAAATGTAGATTAATTGTTTATAACATCCTGAGAAGAAATGGAACTGTATCAAGTAAATTGAAGGCTTGTCAGACATATCTCATCTTTCATTTAAGTGTTGATGATAAGAGATTTAGGGAAACTTCTTTAAAGATTGTTTAGCACTTCAGCCTTCAACAATTCCCAGTATTGGCTTCAATATTTACAGTATCCAATAACCAGCATGGCAATGCTTATGATTGAGTGGGTATAACATTTCTCTTCAATAGTTGTGATAATTCGCAAACTAGTCGTTTGTTTTCAAATATCATGACAAATATCAGTAAGATTTAAACATACCACTTAGATCCAGTGATTGCCATTTTCGTTAACGGCTCCGACAACCGTATCAAACACATTGAAATTGACCTGCAATGAAAAAGCAGTCTAGCAAATATTCAGTTCCAGATAAAGTATTCATCTTTATATTATTTTTTACCAAAAAATGTTCAAAAAATTCCCCCACCATAAAAACAGGGCAACGTTTGCTTCATTGATGCAGTGATTGAATGCAATGACATATGTTGATAGAGGAAATTGCATGGCAACAACTTAATGATGCATTATCGCAAGCAGTGTAGGTTCTAGACCAATAAATTACGTCCTTACTTAACCTTATACACTAACACTGATCCAATAATCTTTATATACATAAATATGCATCCATTGAAGGACCCATGACATATTTTTTGACCAAGCCTGACCCAAATTCACTCTTCACCTAGGCATCATCTTGATACAACTTCTGAACAAGTCTGGTAAAGATCGGATGAAATTTTCTAGACAGACAGACCAACCGACAGACAAAGCGAGTCCTATAGCCCCCATTACCAATGGTAATGGATGTATGATAAATTTAACAACAGAAAGAGAATTAATCAATAAAATTATATTTGGAACAATATTTTTCATTATTTTAGACATACTGATGCAAGGTATCCAGTCCTTACAAAATCTCCAGTGAAGATAAGTGTTGCATTGATACAGTCCACATGGTAAACATTGCTAGATTCAATTGTGGCGATGTGGAGGCAAGCGTCTACCACTTACAGCGATAAAACATTATAAATATTACATACATAAATACATTTTAAAATCCCAAGGGTGTTACTTGTTTTTATAAACCAAATAGACTAAAAGAATTAAGAAATATGCTTGCGAACTTATGACAGCTTCAAGCATGTCAAGACTGCAAAAGAAAAAATGCATAACAAAATACATCTAGTCCATTTTATAGTTTAAACAATCAACAGTAAAACATAAAACTAAGATTTAATTGTAGTAAACACAGTTTTAAGTTACACAATTGTGCTTACTTCATCTGAGAGAGAAGACTTGAGACATTCAAAACTTCTTCGTGTTATCACATAGGGTCTGTTTCGCTGCACATGAGAATAATCAGCAGGCTGTTCAATGATAGAAGGTAAAGCTGAAATGATATAAACAATAATGTCAAAACATAACTTTTAAACAAGAAACCGTCGGAGACAAGTGATGCTCCCCATATTGCACTATATATTCAGATAAAAGGAAACGTCTTGAGGGGCATAACTTTGGACAAAATAACACGATGGATGGATGGTCATAACTCTCTAAATAAATCATCTAACCAGAACCCACAAATAACATGCGAATCTCCTCAAAGTGGTTAAGCTTCCCATAAAGCTTCATAATTCCAGTCGGTAGTTGGGGAGAAATAGCCCGGACAAGAATTGCACTATATGTACAGTTTATAGAAAATTTAAAAGGGCCATAACTCTGTAAAATCATCTAACCAAAACCGGCTGATAATGTGCACATCTCCTCTCGGAAGTGATGCTTCCCATAAAGTTTCATTGAATTCCGGTCATAAGTTGCTGAGAAATATCCCGGACAAAAATTGTGCACGGACGGATGGACAGACACACACACGCACGGACAGACAAAGCAGCAACTATATGCTCCTTCCCAATATCAATTTTGGGGGAGCATAATAAACAAAACTTTATGACTTGATGCACTATGACTCCAACAGAACACATCTACTTGTGACAATGAGAGCACAATTGTAATGCAGGGCAACTCATGTGATCAGATATGATGTAAATATTTTAAGGCCTGTCTTTTTGTACACTTATCTGTAAATTCACAACAAAAACAAAACTTGAACAAACAACATGACAATACACTTGCTAATAATGTCTATGGTTAATGAGAGCATACTATACTACAATAACACTTGGTTAAATAACACTATGTTGTTCTTCATAACAACTGTGTAACAAATGGGATAGTACAGCTCACATTTTTCACAATACAACCAAGAACCACCATCCAACAAACTTACTACAATGTAATCACTTCAAAAACTTGATCTGGTTGTGTTAAAAATAACAACGGATACCTGAATCCTGAACTGTGAAGTCCTTTCTCATCTCAGACCCATCTTCTGCGGGCTCTGCTGGTCTGGAAAGTCCAATGATTTATTAGGTGACAAAATGTGTACAGGTAAATATTCACACGCAAAATTCAATTACATGTTCTTTTTTTGAATTCTTATTTTAATGACTCTATAGACACATAATTTTTTTTTGATAATTCCTGAAAATGTATATGTAATTTTGTAATAAGTAATATTATGTGTAAACTCCAAATAATTGTGCATCCCTCTTTATTTTTACCTTACAACAATTGCAGAGTCTAATGGAACAATCTTCTCATTGCTTGATACTTGGGCAGTCGTCCTCTTCGTCGCTCCTTATTAAAAATAGTATTACCAATTAAATAGTAGTACAATATTTATTTGGTGATCAATTGACTCCAGCTTTTTACACAGTTCCCATCGCATGTGGTATACGAGTATGGCACTGAATAGTCAACGGCAATGAAGCACATACAAGAAAAAGGGTTAATCAAATTTTATGGTCACGATCAAATGTTATTTATACTTTAAGTAGGAAATCATTTTACTTATGCTAAAGCAAGTTGTTATGTGAAACTAAACAAATACAATACATATAACCCGCCTGACAAATATTGTACTAACCTGTTTTCTTAAATTCTTTCCTTTTTTTTCTTCCTCAGCTTCAGCCCATATGTAGGGGAAGGCCTGCGTCCAAGTTTTTTCGGTCTCAAAAACAACCCAGCCTCTGCAGGCACCCTGCTTCTTACTTTCTTATACAGGGCAGACAAATCGAAGAACAGATCTTCATAGTCTTCTCCCTTCACTAGGAACATCATGTTATTGATAGCAGAAGCAAGGGCCTTACAGCGTGTCCTGAGAGCTGTGGGCTTCGTGTGGTTAGAAGAGTAAGATTCCTTTTCATGGTTTGGTGGGTTGGGAAGGGATTCAGAGCTATACTCAACCACTCCTTTATCGACTGTAAACAGAGGGGAGTTCTTAAAGCTTTCAGCCAAGGTGTCCCAACCATGTCCTGGATCATGCATGATGACATGCAGGAAGTGCTTGCATGGCCAGTGTAATTTTCCCCAGTCAAAGCAGGTACATGTGGGCATCATTCCTTGCAGATCGACAGTATACTGTCTGCCACTAGATGCGCTGGTTACCGTAAGCACATTTTCTTGAAGTTCTTTAACATCACTAGCTACAGGCTCATTTGTAACTCGCTTCAAGCAATGGTTGACAAAGGTCCTGGACTTGTTCAAAAGAAAGTCTGGAAGGCAGTATTTCTTCGATACCTACAATGTACTCCATATTCTGCTGCAAATACCTGAGAAAAAAAATTAAACAAAATATTCAGAAATCAAAAATGAGTTTTATGTACTGTACAAAACACTTATAACAAGATATCATAATATTCATACAGCTGCATTTGTATGATGTTTTAATACATAAATTTAAGATGTGATCTTGACCTTGTCTTTTAACCAGCAATAAATAACAACCTTTTCCATGCTTAACATACAAGTGTCAAAAGGTACTTAATTTATCACTTGTATACAATTTCATATAATAGAAATATATACAATTGAAAGAGACTTTGTATATCAGAAAAACTAAAATACATCAAATGGTGGTGGTGGTGGTGGTGGTGGTGGTGGTGGTGGTGGTGGTGGTGGTGGCGGCGGCGGCGGCGGCGGCGGCGGCGGCGGCGGCGGTGGTGGTGGTGGTGGTGGTGGTGGAAAACTATATAACATCTTTTCTTCAAAAGAGGGCATAAAAAGGGCAATAACAAAGTTATTTTCTCATAGAATGCGACATAATTTAATGAGCATCATCTTATCCATACATACACTCATAACAGGTTTCAATGAAATAGGCCCAAGCACTTCTGAGATACGACTGGGGACACAACAGAAAAGGACAATTGGATAAACAATGCCGTAACAATATCCCTCCACCCTACGGTTTAATCAATAAACAACATAAGTCCAACAAAGTTTCACATCATATTTTCAGTTAATATTGTATTCACTGCCACAAAGGTACAGTCACCCAGAAAGCTCCATTTTAATCACACAAGCAGCTGTGGATATAAACACAGGCTGAGGAAACCCTACATAGAAATGCAAAAGTACTTCATAATGATTGTATTCCAAGTCTTTACGATTAAAAACTGAAATAATTAACAATACACAAGAACTTAGAAAGTATCTTCACAGAAGAGCACTTCCACACTTTCAGAGCTGTACAAATAAATATTCTCATATTTGCAAATTCAAATGTACAGGAATAATAGCTTACTCACAGAAATACTTTTTTTGCATTCACAATTAAACCAATTATTTTCATAAATGAATAAGTTAATCACAAACCATTTGTGTGATTGCATACCTGCATCACAACTCACATTATTTTAATATCCTTCTACAAAACACACTGCTCAAAAACAGGAAAAATGTCTTGAAAAATTGCTTTAATATTTGTATAATTACTATGTGGATTGTAACAAGGGCTGTTTGTAAAACATTCATGCCCCCCATCACTATGTGGATTGTAACAAATGGTTTCCGGATGATAACTCAAGAACGCTTAGGCCTGGGATCACGAAACTTCATAGGGACATTGCTCATGACATGCAGATGACCCCTTTCTATTTTCAGGTCAGAAGGTCAAGGTCAAAGTGACTTAAAGCAGTAAAATGGTTAACCTGAAATAGGAAAATGGTTTCCGGATGATAACTCAAGAACTCTTACGCCAGGGATCATGAAACTTCATAGGGACATTAGCCATGACTGGCAGATGACCCCTATTGATCTTGAGGTCCCTAGGTCAAAGGTCAAGGTCACAGTGACTGGAAATAGGAAAATGGTTTCCGGATGATTACTCATGAAAGCTAAGGCCTGGGATCACGAAACTTTATAGGGACATTGGTCATGACTGGCAGATGACCCCTATTGATTTTTAGGTCACTAGGTCAAAGGTCAAGGTCACAGTGACCTGAAGCAGTAAAATAGTTGACTGGAAATAGGAAAATGGTTTCGGATGATAACTCAAGAACACTTACGCCTGGGATCATCAAACTTCATAGGTACATTGGTCATGACCGGCAGATGACCCCTATTGACTTTCAGGTCACTAGGTCAAAGGTCAAGGTCACAGTGACCTGAAGCAGTAAAATGGTTTCCGGATGATAACTCAAGAACGCCTAGGCCTGGGATCACGAAACTACATAGGGACAAAGGTCATGACCAGCAGGTAACCCCTATTGATTTTCACTAGGTAAAAGGTCAAGGTCATGGTGACTACCACCACCACCACCACATCCCATGGTGACCACCATCACCCACTTTTCTTGTTAGCTCTCTAATTCAAATTGTTTTCATCCAATCTTTACAAAACTTGGTCAGAAGTTGTATGCAGACAATATCTAGGTTAAGTTCGAATATGGGTCATGTCGGGTCAAAACTAGGTCACGGGGTCGAAAAACAAACCAAGGGAAGTAAAAAGCTTTGAATGGACATAATTATCTGACCTGCCAAATTTTATATTTTTGTTAAATAAATCAAAGCGGCGCAGTAGGCGGCATTGTGTTTATGACAAACACATCTTGGTAAAAGGTCAAGGTCATCCTTTAAGGTCTAAGGTAAAAAAAAACAAATCAAAGGGAAGTAATAAGCTTTAAAGGAGATAATTATGCAATATTGAACATAGCAACTTGATATTTGGCATGCATGTGTATCTCATGGAGCTGCACATTTTGAGTGGTGAATCTACAGTCACGGTAGTGGCTTGTAATTATTTGCTACTAAAAATAGAGATTTGTTAGAGACAATTATTTTCAAGGGAAGTAATTTATATAATTAATTATTATAAATTTCAGATTATATATTTCCTTACCAAGAATTTAAGTTCTTTTCACAGTTACTGTACAGATTTTTTAATTTGAGTATTTATAACTCAAATGAATGATTTGTCAAAGTTTTTTTTTAATGATATAATTATCATTTATTTCCTGTACTAATTTGTGAATAGTTGGGTTCATTACATACCTGTGGACTTATGTCCATAGATACATGATGAACTCTGGCTATGATCTCTTTGATAAACCACAGGCCTTGCTTGTCAGTGATGTCTGACTTGGTCATTTTTGACTGTCTACAGACGGGAAGCCTATTCGTCTATTATATGTAACCGATAGCGTTAGTCCAAATAGTTACATTAAAAGTCCCCTTTCGCATTTGATATCTACATCCAATATTCTGATATTTAAGTTTTTACTATCAATACTTTTAAACAGTGTTAAACTCATTTTACTTATAAAGATAACAATGTTAATCGACGCCTAGGCTACCCCCGCCAGAAAAGTGAGCCAATCGAGAGGCTTTCCGTGCCACAACAAAAGCAAAAGTTGGCATTTTTTTCAGTAAAATTGACAAAAATTACTATATACCGTACATTTAACATAAAGTTTTGATCATACAGATGATATCAATGACATTAGATATTTGAAATATTACGGAAAAGCTATGTTAAAAAGTCATCAAAGTGGCATGTATGCACGATTGTTCCACCACCCTCGTCATCATTCCATCTTGGATAGAGTTTGTGACAAGTGTTTGGTATGGCGGAATACTGTGAACCTGTAGCTGGATATATGCTGGATATATGCTTCAACTCATGGACCACCTCTTTTTATGCACAAATGTGCTTACAGGTTTTAATTTTAGATTTTCTTATCTGTTTTGTGAATTACGATCATCCATTTTAAGCTCACCTAAGCTCAAGGTGCTCATGGTGAGCTTTTATGATCGCCTTTTGTCTGTCGTGTGTTGTGCGTCGTGCGCCGTGAACATTTGCCTTGTGAACACTCCAGAGGCCACATTTATTGTCCAATCTTCATGAAATATGGTCAGAACATTGGTCTCAATGATATCTTGGATGAGTTTGAAAATGGTTACGTTTGCTTTAAAAACATGGCTTATAAGGGGCGGGGCATTTTTCCTTATATGGCTATAGTAAAACCTTGTTAACACTCTAGAGGCCATATTTTTATTTTCCGATCTTCATGAAACTTGGTAAGTAGTTTTGTCCCAATAATCTCTTGTTATCTCAGGTGAGCGACTTTGGGCCTTTCAGGCCCTCTTGTTCATGTTTATAACAGAGAGGCAGCCGAGAATGAACAGAGAGGCAGCCGAGAATGAACAGAGAGGCAGCATTTTGACAGAGAGGCCACCGATATGCATCTACCGTGATTTAGGAATTTTTGATGCAGAGCCATATTTTAGAACTGCTTTGATGGGTTTCATTAAAGCTTCATTAAAGTGTATCAATGAATGCTTGCAAGCGTGGAATAAGAGAATTTGGTGGGGGACCAGGCGTGAATATCAACAGTGCAATTAAACTCCAACTACTTTGCCTATAAAAAAAATGGATAAGGAGGCTAAATGCATGTGCATTAACTCTTTCAGTGCTGGAACCGCATTTTGAAGGCCTTTGCAAACAGTTTGGATCCAGATGAGACGCCACAGAACTTGGCGTCTCATCTAGATCCAAACTGTTTGCTATTCTGATAGTATTCCTTGAAAAAAAATCAAAGAAAATGTTATTTTTAGAAAATCAGCAGATGACATTTTAGCTGATGACAAATTTCCCAGCATGCAAAGGGTTAAGTGTTGCCCCAGACTAGCCTGTATACTCCCCATACAGGCTAAGCAGGGACAACACTTCGCCTTTAGTGAAATTTTACTATTTAGTGCAAATATGGTTCTGGTTGGTTGAAAAACATAGCTGCCACTGGGTTGGGCATTTTTTCTTATATGGCTATAGTAAAACCTTGTTTACACTATAAATCACATTTATTGCTGAATCTTAACGAAACATGGTTTAAACATTTGTCCTAATAATATCTTTGATTAGTTCGCATGATTCTGTTCGGTTGAAAAACATGGCCGCCAGGGGTCGGTGAATTTATTCTTATATGGCTACAGGAAAACCTTGTTACCACTCTGAAGACACATTTGTAGTTCAATCTTGAAGAATCTTGGTCAGAAAATTTGTTCTTATGATATCTTGGGCTGCACAGAGAACAGGCCAGTTTGTATTTCCGGTGTGGGACTGGGCTTGTTTAAATATGAAAATGAAAACATATAGAACTTTTTTATGGGCGAAAAATAGGCATAAGAAAATGTTTGTGTTAATAATTTATTCTCTTAAGTATTAAATAATATATAAAATGATGCTATAAAACAAATTATGGCATGGCATAAAGAAACACAATAACACGTTCTTAACAATATTCAGTTAAGGAAATAAACAACATTAATCAACAAAACAATAAATATTTAATAACCTGTATACATATGTATACATGTCAGCAAGCAGGCATTTCAATGGCTTAAAACATTCATTTCTTGAGGTAAGAATCAGGTGGTCTGCATTCAAAACTTAACTCTTTCCCACTCAGAAGCAAAGTGATCATGGCTTTTTGCAAAAGGCATAAAACAGAACAGCCTGCTAGTAACAGTAGCAGGCTGTTCTGGTTGTATGCTGTTTGCACATAGCCATTTTCACTTTGCTTGTTATGGGAGAAAGAGGGTTAAGATTGTGAGAACAAAATATGACTTAAAATCGTTATATATATATGCTGTAATTACAGAATTACCCATTTCTTTCCATAAATTAACAGTGTGAACACAAAATCAAAAGCTTAACCATAAATTGTTAATATATGCATATATGCATAAACCATTATGTGAAAAAGTAAGCACACGAAAATGCATTATTTTTTTAGTGACAAAATGTTTTAATGTAGCTTCATTTCTAATGCTGTATTGTAACTTTTGAAGTTTCACAAGACCAGTTATACACTACATATTCACAACACTTGATGCAAAGTTTGGAAGAAGTTTCTGTTACAGTCCTAAGCAAAGACACACGTCAGACCACAGTTCAACAATGAGTTGCACAACAATACATGGAAGAAAGATTTGCTTATATATTGATACATCACGGTTATGTAATGGTGATTAACATTTGTTCACATACTTGTGAACAGTTTTTGTGTGTGTAACAGTCACTTAACTATTTCACATAATACAATTGTTTTTGAAGAGATTGTTAATTTGGTTAAGAACATGGTTTTAACACTGATCCCCTGACAAATTCTGCATTATTTTGGCCCAATTGGGAAAAGTACCAGAACCCTACATATTGGGGAAAAAAGCGAAAAAACTTGAAATTGAGAAAATTTGCATACTGAAATCTTCAGATTGGCAATTTTAAATGCTTGATATTAATTGCACAAACCAATTAAAATATTCGTTTACATGCCTTTCGGATTGAAATAATTTTGCAGATAATGCCCTTTTGGAACAAGTTTGACACAATTTTCCTTTTTTGGGATAATTTTGTAATGGCCCTCGGAAATTTTCTAGGTGTTCACTCTTTCACTTAAGAATAAAAACTGTACATGAAAAGTATCTATAAATAAAATGCCCACAGAAATAATTTGAAGGTTGTAAGATATTGTTCAGTCAGGAACAAATGATTTGTAAACTATTTATCACAACTTATATTATGTCATGCTTTTTTTCCTTAAACATTTTTTTTCCTGATAATTAACTGCGATATGTTTACCCAAACTTTGGAGTAGGCCACACAACTTTATAAATGTATCAATAGTGATCTATGAAAGGGTAAACTAAATGTCGCATGTAAATGATTGACTGAAGCTCAAGTGATTTCATGCATTATGCATAATGTAATGGATTTTACAGTATGATATGTCACAAAATGTCTAAAATAATTAAAAGTAAGCTTCACTCTGGGAACAGGAGGATGCATGTGCAAAAAGTGCCATCCCAGATAAGACAGTCCGCACGAGCTAAAAAGGGCTGACAGCTTAAATTTAATTTTACGTTAAAGATAGTTTCTCTTTGCAAATATCCAGTCTAGGCATAAAGTGTGGTCCCTAATTAGCCTGTGCAGACTGCACAGGCTAGTCTGGGATAACACTTTACACACATGCATTAAGCCCTGTTTTCCCAGAGTGTGCCTCATCTTCATTATTCAACACTAAACTACATTGTCTACTATGTACTTTATATTTTCCTATACTGTGAAATGAAAAATCTATATAAAGCCACTGTTTCAGATACTACTTCATAATTAAACAATTTCTATGAACAGGCCTAATAACAGGCGGTATCAATAAACTAGTATGTAACCCAGATGCAAACAGTATGGAAGTAGTTGTTATTAAATAAATACTAATTGCATCAATGCAGAAAAAATAAAATTTGAATATAAAGGGCAGTTTGCACAAAGTCTTACCCATCTCAATCTTAAATTGTTTCAAAAACAATTATAGCTACATCTTGTTCTACAGTAATTATGACAGACATATGATGTTCCTTAGATACCGTGCATTTCGGCAAAATCTCAGAAAAAGTTCAACACCAGCATCCATTATATAAACTTCCCCAGAGAAAACTGCGTCACTAAGAGTCAAATATGTCTCTATTTGCAGTCTTCCATCACAAATCTGCATCATGTAATACATCAAATAAATTTCTTGCGTGGACCCATGTGTTTCTAGGTGACAGCTAAGTGTTATCTAGACGGCATCTTGCATGTTTTCGTCTTTCCGTCGCGGTTTGCCCGATCAGCCAGTTCCTCCGCTCTCCTGAAATGGAGGGCAATTTGTGCTACTGAACAAACGATTAATGTTGGTGATTCTTTTATCATATTTCAAGTTGGCAAGTTTTTAAATTGATTAATACATTTTACATATACAAGACATTATACACATTTAATTTTCTTACAATATATTTTTTGCCAAGTTTAAAATGCCTTTTTTATCCCCCACATATTTTCATTGCAGTTTGAATAACCTAATTATAATGTATTGACCAAAGAGAAGCAAACGGGGAATTTTGAAATTATTTTTTCTAATGTGATTTGTATACATCTATTTAAACTTTGCTAAAACCAATTTTATAGATAAGACATCAGTTTTAATGCGCAATCGCTAAACACAGTTTACATAGAAAATTAATTTACTGGAGGCTAATTTCTTTCATCAGTGCAATATTATATCTGCTTTCAACAATATATTTACTAGACACATGAAGCTGAAATTTGGCACATCTTCATAAGGGATGCTATTCTATCAATCTATGACAATCCCGTAAATTGGAGAATTCCATGTCATAATTTGTACCAACATTATAACTTTAAGCATCTGCAGACTGCAAAGGCTTATCAGAAACCAAACTGTAGGCCTAATGAGGATTTAGGGTTTAAACAAAAAAATTCCATAAAAGAAAAAAGTTCCTTCCCTGAGTTAGCATAGACTCATCTTGGAAAACATTTCACAAATGCGTTAAGCCCTTTTTTCCCAGAATGCAACTCAAATATTCAATAAGTGCTACTCTAATATGATTGCTTGTTTTTACCACAAAATTGTTACCAAAACTGAATTGCAATCTATAACAAGAACTATAAGATGAATACATAGTTGCAATATTAAGATAACAAAGACACAGCAGTGTTCCTCTCTGGGGACAAGAGACCTTTTTCAATGCTGCACTAACAGAATTTGTCTAGAACCATTATCTAATTGACAGCCCATTGGTGGAATAGAAATTGAATTAGCGGATATTCAATCACCATTCATGCTTCACTGATCAGATTATACAGTTCAAGACCCTGCAATTCCCCACAAAATACAAACCCATAATTATATAGTTCAGGGTTGAACAAGTTAAGTTCTATGCTTCTTATGTCCTAAATAATGAAGGCCCACACTGTGCAAATAAATACCTCACATAAGGTTCATTTTTATAGGTGAAATAAGGGATATGACACAAGTTTTCCATTTAAGAAAAAATATGAGCCTAAACACATGAAAACAGTGCTTAATGCAAGTGTGAAGTGTCATTCCATATTAGCCTGTGCAGTCAGCACAGGCTAATTAGGGACCACACTTCCAGCTAAACTGGATTTTAGATAAGAGACTTACTTTAAACGAAAAATACCATTGAAGCAGAAAGTGTCGTCTATGAAATAATTAAATACCACACTTTGTAAAACTAAAAATCACAAATCAGGTTTATTTTGAGGTAAAATGAGCCATATGACACAAGATATCTGTTTCAGAAAAAAAGCTCTAAGAAAACAGGGTTTAATGTGCGGAGTGTCATCGCAGATTATCCTGAGCAGTCCACACAGGCTAATCAGCGAATACACTCTCCATATAAACTTGATTATCTCTAAATAGTGAATTCATTTAAACGAAAAAACAAAAATAAACAAGAGCTGTGTTTGTGAAACACAATGCCCCCTACTGCGCTGCTTTGAAGCCATATATTTTACCTTTGACCTTGAAGGATG
The DNA here is from genome assembly GCF_020536995.1 of Dreissena polymorpha. Classification (NCBI taxonomy): domain Eukaryota; kingdom Metazoa; phylum Mollusca; class Bivalvia; order Myida; family Dreissenidae; genus Dreissena; species Dreissena polymorpha. The sequence continues at coordinate 82,678,820 of NC_068360.1, read as the reverse complement.
ACCTTGACCTTTCACCACTTAAAATGTGCAGCTCCATGAGGTACACATGTATGCCATATATCAAGTTGCTATTTTCAATATTGCAAAAGTTATGGGAAATGTTAAAGTTTTCGGACAGACGGACAGACTGACGGACTGACAGACAGTTCAACTGCTATATGCCACCCTACCAGGGGCATAAAAAGGAAAGTGTCATCTCTGATTAACCTGTACGGACTGCACAGGCTAATCTGGGACAACACTTTATGTACATGCATTAAGCCCCATTCTCACACGAGTGTGGTTCATATAAATCATGATTAAAATATGGGTGTAACTATAACAAAATAATTAAAGAGGGGAGGCCCCCCTTTACCACTTAGATACTTATTTCAAGGCATTTGTAGCTCCTTTGAAAGTTTAATTTAATTAAATACCTCACTTACTAGATTTAAGTTTTAAAGGCTTTATTTCCAACCCTAAGATACTGATGAGCAGCACAAACCATAAAACCTGAACAGACTGTAAGTTACTTGCAGGCTGTTCTGGCTTTATGCTGTTTGGAAAGCCATTTTCACTTTTCTTATAGGGGAAAGGATTACAAATGTATTGCAGACCGCATAGGCATATCAGGGACTCAAACATGATTAACAATTGTCCTTGTTTTCAGAAAACTTTGTGAGCTTTCAATCGAATGAAATATTGATGTTAAAAAATCTATTTATTGTGGACTGTCGGATCCAGACACACAAAATGACACTTGAGCTAATGACACTTGAGCTAATGACACTTGAGCTAATGACACTTGAGCTAATGACACTTGAGCTAATGACACTTGAGCTAATGACACTTGAGCTAATGACACTTGAGCTAATGACACTTGAGCTAATGACACTTGAGCTAATGACACTTGAGCTAATGACACTTAGGGCAATGACTCTTTAACCTGTTACTGCTAAGAAACGCATATTGACACGTTTTAGTACCTTAGAAAATCTAATAACTATATCAAAGTTGTAAAACCTTAAGTTCCAAAACTTATAAAATACTGATGAGCAGCAAACTGCATATAAACTGAACAGACTGTGAGTTACTGGCAGGGTGTTCTGGTTTTATGCTGTTTGCATATAGCAAATGCCACTTTTCTTCAGAGTGGAAAAGGTTTAGGCAATTACACTTTAAGCGATGAAAACTTAAGGTGTTGACACATTAGACAAAGACACTTTGGCAAGGACACTAACAACAATGACACTTTAGACAATTACACTTTAGGCAATTGAACAGTAATCCCTTTAGGCATTTGCATTTTAGGCAAATACATGGAATGACACTTTAAGCAGATGCAGAAAGCCTCTTTTACATTTTTTTCTGCTCTATCAGAGGGATCGGTAAAGTAAGTCATATTTCACATAAGAATTCAATAGAATGGTGACCCAAGCAGGAGAAATACAGATTGTGGACACCTATTTATTGCACAATGCACAGGTTTACCCAGGACTACACCATGAACAACTCTTAAGGTACAAGTCATTCTTAAAGCCAGAATTTCCCTGAAGACTATTTGCAGTAATTTAAAAAAAAATCTTTTAGGGAAAGGTCCCGGGTTCTTTGAATTGGAAAAAGCAGCTTTGTTTTCAATATATTGGGAATTTGGTGTTGTTCTCTTTGTGCTAAGAAATACTTTAAATTGAGAATGAAAAATGTTTTCTATATTATATTTTGTATGCACTTAATGTTTCAAATCCTTTTTTATTTGTGAAACTTTCAATTTGTGGTTTAAGGAAGTTACTTGGGAAAAAATGCACTTTCTTTAGGTTGGGATTAAGGCTTAATTTCCGCCCCAAATTCCTACAAAACAAGAGCTCCTCGGTCGGAGTCAGATGCCCCCCCTCCCCAAACAGGGCCTTGACACCCATCACTCAATCCTTTGATGACATATTGAACTGAAACCAATTTTACACTTAATGTCACAGTGACCTTGACCGTTGAACTAGTGACACCCATTTCGATAGGGATCATCTACTGTCCAAGGCCCATCCACATGGTAAGTATCAAGCTAATTGGTCAATTCATTGACGAGTAATTGATAGGAAACGATCATCACACTTATTGTGACAGTGACCTTGACCTTTGCCCTAGTGAATCCAATTTCAAAAGGGGTCATCTAATGTCCAAGGCTAGCACACGTGAAGTATCAAGCCAATTGGTAAATTTGTTTACAAGTTATTGATCGGAAACAATTTTCACACTAATTGTGACAGTGGTCTGACCTTTAACCTAGTGACCCAAATTTCAATAGGGGTCATCTACTGTTCAAGGCCAATGGACATGTGAAGTATCAAGCCAAGTTTACAAGTTATTGATAAGAATCTTTGAAAAGTTATTGATTGGAAACAATCTGGTCCACCGACCATCCAAGAAAACAAGGGGGGCATAAAAAGGAACAGCTGTGTTATACCTGGTGAGGTCTTCAATGTCGACCAGCATGGAGTCCTGCTCCATGTGCAGTTCATCTCTCTCCATCAGCAGACGAACCAGGTCCTCGTTGAGACCTGAAACATAAGGCAACACTCCATTGGCTTGGGGAAACTTGGTACTCACCGTCTTTAAAGGAATTATTTTATAACAGAAAATCAAGCTTAAGCCAAAAATGTCGGCCCAGATAAAGCCTGTTTGGACTTTACAGGCTAACCTGGGACAACAATTTACAACTCATATGCATTAAGCCAAAATTTTACAGAACATATCACATTAGTATCTCACTTTCTATATTACACAGAACATATCTAATTAGTATCTCACTTTCTATATTTCACAGAACATATCTAATTAGTATCTCACTTTCTATATTTCACAGAACATTTCTAATTAGTATCTCACTTTCTATATTTCACAGAACATATCAATTAGTATCTCACGTTCTATATTACACAGAACATATCTAATGAGTATCTCATGTTCTATATTACACAGAACATATCTAATTAGTATCTCACTTTTTATATTTCACAGAACATATCTAATTAGTATCTCACTTTCTATATTTTACAGAACAAAACCAATGAGTATCTCACGTTCTATATTACACAGAACATATCTAATTAGCATCTCACTTTCTATATTTCACAGAACATGTCTAATTAGTATCTCACTTTCTATATTTTACAGAACATATCTAATGAGTATCTCACTTTCTATATTTCACAGAACATATCTAATAAGTATCTCACTTTCTGTATTTCACAGAACATATCTAATTAGTATCTCATGTTCTATATTACACAGAACATATCTAATTAGTATCTCACTTTTTATATTTCACAGAACATATCTAATTAGTATCTCACTTTCTATATTTTACAGAACAAAACCAATGAGTATCTCACGTTCTATATTACACAGAACATAGCTAATTAGCATCTCACTTTCTATATTTCACAGAACATGTCTAATTAGTATCTCACTTTCTATATTTTACAGAACATATCTAATAAGTATCTCACTTTCTGTATTTCACAGAACATATCTAATTAGTATCTCACTTTCTGTATTTCACAGTAATTTTCTAATTAGTATCTCAATTTCTATATTTCATAGAACATATCTAATGATTATCTCACTTTCTATATTTCACCGAAAATATCTAATTAGTATCTCACTTTCTGTATTTCACAGAACATATCTAATTAGTATCTCACTTTCTATACTTCACAGAACATATCTAATGATTATCTCACTTTCTATCTGTGTCTGGAGGTCATTGTACAGGACCTGGGTTTGAGCAAGGTTCATCTGCTGTAGCTGGCGCACGCTCAGCTTCTTCCTGCGCCGCTCACCCAGCCCCGGTATACCAGCCTGCAACAGATACACACCAATCTAAAACATGAAATGCGTTCATTTATAACATGAGTCGTGTTCTGAAAAAACGGGACAAAATGCATGTGCGTAAAGAGTCTTCCCAGATTGACTGTGCAATCCGCACAGGCTAATCAGGGAAGACACTTTCCGCCTAAATTGGATTTTTGAAGAGACTTCATTTAAACGAAATATGTCATTAAAGCGGAAAGTGTTATCCGAGATAAGCCTGTGCGAACTGCACATGCTAATCTGGGATGACAATTTACGCACAAGCATTATGCCCAGTTTTCTCAGTACACGACTCATATCATTACTACGTTCTTGCGTGAGGCTCAAACTCCCTAAATGTGCATCTCTTTTTCTCAGTACGGATAAAGACAACCATCTCAAAACTTCGACTTCGAAAGTCCAACACGAATGTATGGAATGTCACAAATGTTGTGGTATTCATTGATCAATGTCAATGTTTCAAGGCCTTTGGTGACTGTCATGAAAATGGAGATGAGAAAACCACCCTGATACTTCTAATAAATGCCAGATTTCATTAATAAGAAACTGTCGTATATCTGTTATTTCGAAAAGGTTCAGTAATCAATATAAATGTGAGTTTTAGTAATAAAATATTGTATGATGGCTAGGAAAAGGCGTATAATATAGCAAAATGTAATAATCTGGATAACTTTAATTGTTCTCTGTTACTGTAACAAGTTCAATATTGATAGGTTTCTAATTGAATTAACATACCACTTAAAGCAGTTAGACAATAATCCTTAAGACATAATTACTTTAGCTTTAACATCAAATCACAAAGTATCCAAGTTTGGTTGTGATCTATCGAACATAATGTTGAAGTGACTTTGATGTTATTTTTAACATAATTTTAATCAAACCTACACTTTGGTCTAACATCATTTCAAAATGTATAGCTGGATGTAAATTAACCTGCTTTTGAGTGCAAAATTACACCACATTGAACACATGGGGGCGGGGGGGGGGGGGGGGGGGGGGGGGGGGGTCATTTATTAGACGATCTTTCAAAAATAAAAATAAAGGAAAAAAATAAAAAATTGGGGGTGGGGGGGGGGGGAGAGAGGGGGTATAATGTGGGGTGGGGTAATTTATAAGATGATGTTTAAAAAAAATTGGGGGGTAGAGGGGGTGAGAGGGGGGTATAATGTGGGGTGTGGTAATTTATTAGATGATGTTTTAAAAAAATAAAAAATAAATTTTTTTTGGGGGGGTGGGTGGGAAGGGATTCTGGGTAGGGGCGTGGGGTATTGTTTGGGAGGAATCCATTGTGGTATTCAGGTAAGTGTTGTTTTGTCAAAGTAATAATAAAATGTGATCATAATTAAGAAGTTATGGCAATTTAAGAAAAATGTTCAATTATCTAAGTGTAAAAGGGGCCATAATTATGTAAAAATGCTTGATACAGTGGTCTGCTCTTGTTTATAGGTTGGGGTCATGTTGGAAAACAAGTATGCAACATATAAAAGCAATATGTCAAAGGATATAGGAAAATCGGAAATACTTGGGGTAGTACGCAAACTTTAACATAGATTTATCAATAATATGCATATTCTAAGTATAAAAGGGGCCATAATTATTACAAAATGCTTGATAGAGTTGTCTGCTCTTGTTTATAGGCTGGGGTCATGTTGGTAAACAAGTATGCAAAATATGAAAGCAATATGTCAAGGGACAGTGAAAATAATTGGGGTAGTACGAAAACTTTAACATTTGCACGCTAACGGAACGAAACGGAATGGAAACGCCGACGGCAGGGTGAGTAGGATAGCTCAACTATATATATGTCATATATAATAGTCGAGCTAAAAATGCGACATTTGATAATTATTAATGGAACAAAGCTTTGTCACAGACATCACAAAAAACAGCATACACCATTCTTAATGTTTAAAATGCACTAAGTGACTCCGTAAGCTGGTTTTTGACCCTGCATGGTCCATGTTCGAACTTGACCTAAACATCATCTAGATACAACTTCTAACCAAGTGTGGTAAAGATCGGATGAAAACTACTTGAATTAGAGAGCAGACACCATGCTGAATGTGTAAAACGTACCAAGTGACCCAATGACCTAGTTTTTGACCTGTCATGACCTATGTTTGAACTTGGCCTAGATATCATCTAGATACAACATGTGACCAAGTTTGGTGAAACTCTGATAAAAACTACTTGAATAAGAGAGCGGACAACATGCTGAATGTTTAAAACACACTTAGTGACCCCGTGACCTAGTTTTTGACCCTGCAAGGCACATGTTCAAACTTGACATATACATCATCTAGATACAACTTCTGACCAAGTTTGGTGAAGATCGGATGAAAACTACTTGAATAAGAGAGCGGACAAGGACTGACCGACAGACAGACAGACAAGACAGACCGACCAACAAGCTCACTCCTATATACCCCCTAATCTTTGTTTAGTGGGGGTATTAAAAGGAAGGAAATATTAGGATAAATAGAATATAAAATGACTTTTGGATAAAGATCAAGATTATCATGCTCAACTCGAACCATGGTAGTGCTCTGCAAGCCTTCCGCTACCATGGTTCTAGCCTACAGACTTGCCTGAAAATGATCTCTGTAGGACTGGCCCCACACTATACCATCCTACCTTATACATGAACAGTGCTTGACCCCACACTATACCATCCTACCTTATACATGAACAGTGCTTGACCCCACACTATACCATCCTACCTTATACATGAAAAGTGCTTGACCCCACACTATACCATCCTACCTTATACATGAACAACCCTGTTTGGATATGATCTCTGTAGGAGACCTTGCTGTTCATGTTAAAGAATTAATTATCTTTGACAGTCTGTGGGGTTGGCTGCAACAATCCAACGCATCCCCGCCAAGTAATTAAATAAATTATTGTGATTATAGGATGGTAGTTTTCATTATCATTGTAATTAAATTGCAGTACACCAGATGAACCTTCAATAAAGACAGTTGCGGTCATGTTCAATACGGAGGCAGAATGACTAAGAATAAAAATCTCATATTATACAGGGTTCATGACTTTGTCATTATAATCAACAGTGTAGAAAAAACAATTGTGAGCCTTGTCAGTATTGATTCATTGGCCCATTTAAATAAGTCTTAAGTCCAAAATAAGGGTGAAAGTCAAGGTAACATTGGAGTAAGGTGATGAGAGTGCACGGAGTGCTTAGTAAGTAAAAATGTTAACCAAGAATTCGACAGACTGCATTAGTCCAGAAGGTTAATGACAATGTAAAATGAGGACAGGTGATATTGAGGTGTTTGTAATGTTTGAAGAAATCGTCCAAGCAAGTATAAAATGTTTGCAGGAAGCATTAATGATCTTGGACAAAACTATTCACTTTGGGTTAAAAAAGAATTGGGTTAAATTAGTGTTCCAAAAGTATTTCAATATAAAGGTCAACAAGTGGCAAGAGTTGGAGGATTGTGACTTCTTGAGTCTGACTGACTAATGGGATTGTTTACCCTTGGGACTTCGGTTAAAAACGATTGCCCGAGCACACTGCTTAACATTAAACTCTGCATTAAAAGGTCGATAACGGCCATAAAATGGACAGCCCGATTTTACTGGGCTGTACCATTGATACAAATATAAAACTTTGCAGTGTTGGTGCAGTGCTTTAATAAAAATCTAGTAGTTTAAAAATTAGCTTTACACTGGCTGAGCCTAACACTGTTAAAGAGCGGCGTTTTTATTGAGTGTTCTCAAGCTTTTTTTAAACATGACATATTGACCTACTTTCTTACCCAACATGACCCAGTTCTGGATTCATGCCAGATATAATTAGACAATTATTCTTACCAAGTTTCATGAACATAGGGCAATACAGGTAGTCTCTCTAGAGGGTAAATTAGCTTTTTATTTAATTTGACCTAGTCCCCTATTTTTTGACCCCACAAGACACATTTTTCAAAAACTGCGAAGTTTTCCAGATATGAATATTGTTCCAATATGCTTACTTCACGGACAAAAATGACATTGACACAGAAGTCATTTTATAGGCAGAAAATAGCACAATTTTAGCTTGTAAATTAACTTGATGTGTGTTCCTAATGGGAAAGAACAGATAAATGTAGAAGAGAATTACCATGTTTATTAAGTAAGAAGAGCAAATGAACATTATTTCCTTGTTTTATTGTAATTGTTAAGAGATATGGATCTTATAGAGAATGTCAATACTTTTAACATCCTATAAAAAGACAACTGTTATTGGTCTGAGGCATAAAATTCCAAATGCAGGTCACCAGTCAAAAGGCAATGTTTTATAGAATGTTAATTTTAAAGCATTGTTTGACTAGAATAAACTTGAATTTAAAAACTCAAACTTTGTCTATTTCTTTCTTTTCTTTTTTTAGAGCGGAAAGTATATATACTTATGAATTAAAGGGAAGGGGGGATGTGGTCTAATTTCTACCCCAAAATGGATGCTTAAAATACCCAAGGCTATTGAGACACTCTCGAGTACAATTCCTGGGTAGGACCATTACTTGGTGTCTTAGGAAAAAAATTGAGATACAAAAATGTTAGAAATAGAAAAGAGCCACACTTTGTAAAATGGGGGTTTCATGCATTTTGTAAATCTTTCCCCTTTTATGATATTTTCCATTTAAAGAAAGTTTCTTCCCGCGATAATCCAGTTTAGGTGGAAAGTGACACTTTTGGCACATCCAATTAAACCCCTTCTTCACAGAGCACGGCCCAGATGTAATGCAGATACACCATTTTAATACTCTATGCAACTATCTAGGGATTTGGGTAGCGTTATTCTAAACACAAGTCATGTCTACGTAAGGCAATACAAGAAATTAGGGAATATGTATACCAATACTGATTAAGTAGAAGGAACTGATCCAGGCACCTATGTGCAATGGCATTTATGCACAATGTATACCATAAACAAACTGTTAGACGATTCATTTTCCGATTTTTACAATTAAACTTTTCCTGCCATTGGATATTAATGGCTACACATTTAAAAGACCTATTCCAAATAAAGGGTATACATAACTCTCCCCCACTAACTTTCCGAAACCCTTTCCCCCATAAGAAGCAAAGTGAAAATGGCAAAACTTGCAGTCTGTTCAGGTTTTATGCGGTTTGCTGCTGAGGCTTCAGTCACTATGCGTTGGAAACGAAGCCTTTAAAACTCGAATTTATAAAGAAAGGTTTTTCTTAAAGGTATTTCTTAAATGTAACTTTCTAAGGGACTACAAATGCAACAAAATACTTATCAAAGTGGTAAAAGGTTAATGCCAGCCCTGTTAAATTTTGTTATTCTTAGTTGTGTAACCATTAAACATTTATGTAAGATGACTGATTACCCAAGACAACCAACCATATATGCAAATACATGCAGTCTGGTCTTCCTCAAAAACATGCCTGCTGCAGAATTCCCCCATGAACAGAATGTTAGCCAATCAATCAGTCATTCAATAAGATATAACAGACCTTGTGCGTGTTTTTCTGGTCCTACAATAGAACAGCAACAGCCAAATGTTCAATATTATTTATGGCGCTTTTGTTTTTGCATGAAATACAGAAACTACAATTTAACTATCCCAGCCCTATGTTGGAAAATTCAGTTATTTGAACCTTTACATTATATTCATTTTTCAGTTTAACTTGGAAAAAATTCCCACTTAAAAGCAACGTGAAAATGGCATACAACCAGAACAGCAAATTTCACACATAATAAGGCAAATTTGGCAACAAAATTTCGAAGAAGGGGAATCCGTTGTTAATGTTATTAAATGTCAAGCGTTCATCAGCTTGTGTATATTTTTTTAAAGAAAATTACACTTATTCACCAGCAGAGTATGGGGTGGGGTCAAAAGAGCAGCAAAGGGTAAAAACAGAGCAAGACACAGCAACATGCTGTTTGCTGCACCTACAAATTTGATAATAATTATTCAGTTCAAATTCATTTTTCAGACGCCACATTTAAACAAACTCAAAATATAATGGTTCCACTGCACTGATTGACAATAAATCACTGTTACTGATAGGTTTTTCGGTATTTTACTCACCATTTCTGCTATGGGTGACTTTTTCTGAGTCTGCTTTTCTATCTCCAGCTGCATATGGGCCATAGTGCCCGCCTGAAAATAGGCAATCACAGAATGGTCAATGATATGGGCCATAGTGCCAGTCTGAAAATAGGCAATCACAGAATGGTCAATGATATGGGCCATAGTGCCAGTCTGAAAATAGGCAATCACAGAATGGTCAGTGATATGGACCATAGTGCCAGCCTGAAAATAGGCAATCACAGAATGGTCAATGATATGGGCCATAGTGCCAGCCTGAAAATAAGCAATCACAAAATGGTCAGTGATATGGGCCATAGTGCCAGTCTGAAAATAGGCAATCACAGAATGGTCAATGATATGGGCCATAGTGCCAGCCTGAAAATAGGCAATCACAAAATGGTCAGTGATATGGGCCATAGTGCCAGCCTGAAAATAGGCAATCACAGAATGGTCAATGATATGGGCCATAGTGCCAGCCTGAAAATAAGCAATCACAAAATGGTCAGTGATATGGGCCATAGTGCCAGCCTGAAAATAAGCAATCACAAAATGGTCAATGATATGGGCCATAGTGCCAGCCTGAAAATAAGCAATCACAGAATGGTCAATGATATGGGCCATAGTGCCCGCCTGAAAATAGGCAATCACAAAATGGTCAGTGATATGGACCATAGTGTCTGCCTGAAAATAGGTAATCACAGAATGGTCAATGATATGGGACATAGTGCCCGCCTGAAAATAAGCAATCACAAAATGGTCAATGATATGGGCCATAGTGCCAGCCTGAAAATAGGCAATCACAGAATGGTCAATGATATGAATGAAGCAACTGTGAAAAATATGTAACAGAATGCTCAAACATATGTATGAAGCAACATAGAATAATTTGAAATAGAATGCTCAAACTTATGTATGAAGCAACAAAGAAAAATATGTAACAGAATGGTCAACTATACGTATGAAGCAACAAAGAAGAATATGTAACAGAATGCTCAAACATATGTATGAAGAAACAAAGAAAAACAAGTAAAAGAATGCTCAAGCATATGTATAAAGCAACATAGAATAATTTGAAATAGAATGCTCAAACTTATGTATGAAGCAACATAGAATAATTTGAAATAGTATGCTCAAACATACATATGAAGCAACAGAAAAGATTCTGTAACAGAATGCTCAAACATACATATGAAGCAACAGAAAAGATTCTGTAACAGAATGCTCAAACATATGTATGAAGCAACAGGGAAATGTGCGTTAAACTATGGTCAATGATATGTATGAAGCAACAGAGAAGAATATGTAACAGAATGGTCGATGTTTGTTTGAAATAACTGAAAAATTTATATGACAGCACCAGACTGTCCAATTATAATTTTCATTTAATAAACATTTTCATACAATCATTATAACTGATAACCTTTTAAAATGAATTGAATAATTTTCAGAGAACTTGGGCTAAAATTGCACGATACATTAGATTTTTAGACCTCAAAATTAAGCCTTCCTATAAACTGTCATATCTCATTCTCAATGTCTGTAATCTAATCATCCTAATGGTACTTTACCAGAAAAGAAAACAGTCTCTGGCAACATTTAGTGTGTATGGAATGAGATAACCTATTCGCAATTATAGGTCCGTTTAATGTCTGTAAGCCAAATATAACATAGTCTATGTAACAAACAGACACTGCTGTGGCATATATATGTCTTCAGAATTGCTTAAGATGTTGTCCTTGCAAAAATATGCGTCTGCAGAACTGATGAAGATTCAAGGCATTAGTATCTTAAAATGTGCATGCCTGAATAAGAATACCAAGTGTTCATTTCCAGTCAAATACATAATATTTTTATGGTCAAGCAAAGATAAAGATATGTGCTATATAATATCATGAAACAACAGAGTTGCATTTGCACCAAAACTTCATGAGTCTATAATAACTGAACAAACAGAAAGATGTATAACCTTTTGCCTATTTTAGTAAAATCCATGCTCTTGATATTATTTCGGCTCCCCTTTTCCCCAAATTGTACGCATATATCATTTCTAAGGTCTCATGGACACAAATTACCCATAATTCAATTTCCTGCATCAGCGACTGTGTCTGGTTAGGCATGGTACAAATTACGCACCAGGTTCATTATATTTCATGGACAATTCTAGCTTTCAGCCTCAATTTGTAGTGTACTGTATTACAACTGTCCCAGCATTTAGAATACCAAAGAAACAAACAAATGTTTTAAATAGTTTTTGCAACCAGCATAAAACCACAGCAGCCTGCGAGTAACTCACAGTCTGTTCAGGTTATATGCTGTTTGCTAGTCATCAGTATGTTAGGGTTGGAAATGAAGCTTTACAGCTTGAATATATAAAGAAAGGACTTCAATTTAATTAGATTTTCTAAAGGACTTCAAATGCGTCAAAGTGTGTTTCTAAGAGGTAAAGGGTTAAGCAGTTGTTTGAAAATAATATGAAAAATAACTTAAACTAAACTTAAACTTGCAAAAAAGGCTCACCCTAAATTGCATTTCATAGTAAAATCTACATTTAAAATACAATGGCTCACAAACTGAATCTCCTGTGACATTTAGTATCTATAGAAATTCACGGTAAAGTGCATTCAGTTTTAAAAATGTCAGTTGAACAGTTTCTTGTCTGCTTCTTTCGTAATGAAAAATTCAGCTTCATACCATCAAAGCTCACCGATAAATGACTCATCATGTTTTCAATGCAATCATGTTAAAAGGATTAATATTAAGCGTCTAATAAATCATCTTTTTTTCCATGACATGACAATAACAATTTTTATGGCAAATTACCTGGCATAAGTCATAAAGTAGCGTTATTGAGTGTAAAAGCTCAGGAAATCTGACATTTATAGATTGACACTTCCTAACTAAATAAGTGAAACACTTAAAATTTCCTTTAACGATACAGTTTTTTTTAAAGAATTTATAATGAATAAATGACCTTTTAGATAGTCCATTATGGAACAACATTCTGTGACCTTCTTGAAGGAACGATCAAAATGTCACCTTACGTTACGAGACTGGCATTTTGTCAGTAATATCATTTCATAATAATTAAAATAACATAATAACACAAAACTAAATACCCCCAAACACTTTAAAAAAAGTTGTAATTCTAATGTTGCAGACATTGGTGCATAACTTATTTAGCAAACATACCGGTACTCATGACCTCATGATTATCACATCAAACGTTAGACAACATATTAACTCCGTCTTTAATGCAGTGTCATAGCAAACATTTTTTATTATTTCCTTAAAAATGGGAGCATGGATGTACGAACAAGAGGGCCTGAAAGGCCCAAAGTCGCTCACCTGAGTCGCTCACCTGTGTCAATGTTGAATAAATAAAGTATCTGTTAACAATGAATGAGTGCACTTTATTCCACAGCTCATGACTTCAGAAATATGAGATCAAAATAATGCTTGAATCAAACCAGTGCACAATCCACTGATCATGACTACAGAAATATGAGATCAAAATAATGCTTGAATCAAACCAGTGCACAATCCACTGATCATGACTACAGAAATATGAGATCAAAATAATGCTTGAATCAAACCAGTGCACAATCCACTGATCATGACTACAGAAATATGAGATCAAAATAATGCTTGAATCAAACCAGTCTTGTTCTGGAAATACTGGGCTAAATGCATGTGCTTAAAGGGTCATCCCAGATAAGCCTGTGCAATCCACACAGGCTTACCAGGGACAACATTTTCCGAGATGTCATTGAGATGTATGTTCTGACCAGGTTTAATGAAGATCGGACCATAAATTTGGCCTCTATGGTGTAAACAAGGTTTTACTATAGCCATATAAGGAAAAATGATCCGCCCAACGGCGGCCATGTTTTTCATCCATCTGGAACCAAGATATTATTGGGATAAATCTTCATACCTAATCTCATATATTATCCAACAATAGGGATTTTTAATGACCAATTTTTTCTCAATATATCTGACAAAATAGTTGATTGCTCAACCCTTGACATACATGTTAACTATCTTGGCATGATACACACTGGCATTTTACATCCAATGGGATTTTGTACGCCTCTAAATTTGGCTATCCTTCGATGAAAATTATGGGTGACTGAGTTGGACTATCACCCTGTAAGGAATCTTTTGTTGGTGTTGAAATATGGAGTATCACTCTATCATGGCAACTCTTAGTCTCTTCCTCCGAAAAACAACACATTTCCTGAGTACGAGGGAAAATCTATAAATATTAAGACTTTTGTCAATGTTTTTTTTGTACACAATTATCCATCTCATAGAAAAAAAGGCTATAACTTATACTCATAATGCAATTTAATAAATTACCATTGGATTCTTCTAAATTTGAAAGACATCAAAAATGAATCTGTACAAGTTGAAATTTTCTTATGTTGTTGAAATTATTGAAAGTATTTATTACAAATTGTAATTTTTTTTAATTTACTTTAAGTGCTTGTTTTAATGCAAATAAATGATGTGCGCCCCTTAGAGTAATGTAATGGCATGGTAAAGGCTAAGAACTTTTTCACAATATGTTTCAATAAACATTTTCCATTAAGATCATGCTTGAATTTCATTCAACTAAATATATTAAGACCAGAAATATATAAAGGTCAATTTATTTCTGGATCATCCTTTCCATATAGCAGCCCCCACACTCTTATATTATCAATGCCGAGATTGATTTTAGGTTTATCCCTTTACCACTTAGATACGTATTTTGACGCATTTGTGGTCCCTTAGAAAGTTTAATTTAATTAACGACCTTTCTTCCTAGATTAAAGTTTTAAAGGCTATATTTCCAAACCTTTTAGATACTGATGAGCAGTAAACAGCATAAAACCTGAACAGGCTGAGAGTTACTTGCAGGCTGTTCTGGTTTTATGCTGTTTGAACATAGCCATTTTCACTTTGCTTTTGCGAGGGAAAGTGTATTCAACACCATGCAGTGTTTTTTTCTTCATTTTGGGAATGGGGCCCAAGCCCTTTGGATCGGGACAGTTCCCATTGTTTGGACTAAAATTGGAAAGATGTTTGTGTCTTTTTTTGCTTAAATATACTTCAAAATTGAGAATAAAAGTGTTAACAATGGTATATTAACTAAGGTCCAAGAGTAAGAAAATAAGATAATTTTTACAATAATAATATTTTTGTGTGGAAACCTTGTTTTTGGAATATAAAGCAGTCATTTGGCAAATGGGAGATTTTTTTAGATTTGGGATGGGGCCAAATAACATGCCCAAAATTTGACCCCCCCCCCAAAAAAAAAAACAACAAACAAACAACAACAACAAGACTACAGCACTGACATGCTGAAGGACAATAGAAAACATCTGTGCTTTGATGACTTGTGAGCTTAAAAACAAATTCCACATAAACACTTGTGAGATCTTCAACATATGGGAGTTTGAAAAAATTCAAGTTGGTCACCTGAGCAAGAGCAAGTTTGGCTTCATTTTGGAGTTGTTCTTGTCTGGAGTGGAAGTCGTCTGCTTTTTTGTCGTCCGCTTTTAACCGCGGCGGACTGTGCGACTGGATGGAGGTGGTGGGTGGGGAAGGGTTGTTCAGATCTGTCACCGAGCTGAGATTGTTCTGGAATGATGATGAAACTGATGATAATTAAACCTTGTTCTGATAAAAATGGGCTTAATTCATGTGCGATAAGTGTCGTCCCAAATTAGCCTGTGCAGTGCACACATGGCAATCAGGGACGACACTTTCAGTCTAAACTGAATTTTTGACAAGAAGGACCTTACTTTAACTGAAATATTCTTTAAAAGCTAAAAGTGTTGTCCCTGATTAGCCTGTGAGGACTGCACAGGCTAATCTGTGACACGATATCCACGCATGCATCAATACCAGTTATCCCAGAATGAGGAGGATTATATGATACTACTTTTACCACTGGTGGTTAAAAAGGTCACAATTTTTCAGTTTTAACATGTTCATTTTAGTTTGATTGCATTGAAAAATAAAGAACTCAGTTCTTCTTAAGACACTCTCAAGTCTGTTTTCTGGGAACAAGCAGTACTTGCTGCCTATGGTGGAGATCACCATATCCATTAACACATGGCGACCAATTGAGTAGACCTTTTGTTGAGACTATAATTGTGTAAAAGATATGGGGTCTGTCATCCTAAAATCTTCACAAAGATACAAAGTCTAAATTTTCTTATCTTCTTAAAATTTCTACTTAAGATACAATACTTAAATGCTAAAAACTTGATATGTGTTCACTGTCTAGAAGTTGTGCATGCAGTAACATTGTTGATCAATTTCAATGAAAACTATTTGCTAGTCCTATGGGATAACTGCAGTAGTAGACTCAATAACAATATATATTTCAAACAGCAACAAGATACAGAGGCGTATTTAGGAGGGGGGCTATGGGGCTAAAGCCCCCCCAGCTGGCTGGCTAGATATGATTTTTTAAAAATGAGCCCCTTACAGTTCCAATCCACTTGTGTATTTCCTTTCATATGCCCCTAATTAGGCAATTAACAGCTGTCAATTTGTGTGATTAGCCCCAGGCATGTGTACAGACGATCTAACCTTCGCCAGCTAAACTGCACGCTTCATTGACTGTAAGCGATAAACTGCGCTATTTGATTGGCTGAAGGAGATACATTCAACTTATGAAATTCATCGATACATTTAGCTATAGGTAAATGTTTACAAATGACTGCCGCATGGGACTTGTGAAAAACAATATCCTCCAATTACCTTCAGTCCAGCGGTTAAGGAAACAACTAAAATAATTTCTGAATTAATTCAAACATTGCCGCAATAAACGATGTACCTAAAAAGATTTATTTCATTCTTGTTAAATCCATGTCAAAATTGTTTATTTAGAGCGTGTTTAACCACACAAAGCCGATAGTTTCATACACATCCGCAAATGACATACACTTCGCGCGTCGTTTACCTTGAGTCGAGAGGTAACATCCGAAAAGCGAGAGTACTCGATTGCAATAGACATGAAGTAAACAAAACTTCGAAAATTCGATTCACTGAACAAATTAAGAGAAACCGAAAGATTAATTTTACTTTTTTTATAACTTTTATTTACCATTTAACAAGTTTTTGTTTTAACGGTCGATCTTCTTTTGAGCAACATTGACATGAAAAAGTGCTCAAGAACTGAAAAAAAACTAGAACGTTCGCAATTTGTTCCAATACAATTTCGGCATATATATTACTATTAAAGGGGCCTTTTCACAGATTTTGGCATTTTTTTAACTTATTCATTAAATGCTTTATATTGATAAATGTAAACATTGGATCGTTAAAGCTCCAGTAAAAAATCAAGAAAAAAAATAAAAAAAGGAAAAGAACATTGCCCGGAGCAGGTTTCGAACCAGTGACCCCTGGAGTCCTGCCAGAGTCCTGAAGTAAAAACGCTTTAGCCTACTGAGCTATTCCGCCGAGTACACATTCTTGTCGTATTTTATACCTTATATAAGCAATCTTCGTAGTTTCACAAAATTTAACGACAAAAACAGAACTCTCCAAATTATTCAATCGTTTCGCGTTGCAACGCTTTATAATTTTTAGGTTTTAAAATCGTCAAAAGATGCATATAATGGCTATATTAGAGCATGGTTAATGTTCAGTATTACTGTTTCCTCACAAATATCATAACTAAAACGAAAACTTACGAATCTGAAACAACTTTTTTCAATTTTGTCAATTTACCAAAGCGTGAAAAGATCCCTTTAAAAGATTTGATAAAATTATCATCAAATCTGGACAGGGTATATCCACTGAACATGTGGATATCGGCATGTCTCATATTTTCGCGATGTGCGCACACAGATTGTTCCATGCAACAATTTCTGGGAATCGTGAAAAAGTAAAAGAATTTTCTTTAAAATAATCAAATACTTGAAATTATGTGTTTACATTAGCGCAGTGGTCTGCAATTTATGCGCAAGTTTAATGAAGAGTACCGAAAAATGCACGGAAAAGGCATACATTTGGACTATTTCAGTTGAAGTAAGATTTTTAATGCAATTAAACTGTTGTTTTTTTCTTATATTAGTCGTGTCTATAATTATTTTCAAGCGTAGTAATTTTATTAAAACAAAATACTGGTTTGAGAGACATTTGATTTACCCCTGTGTGTCTGTCTGTCTGTCTGTCCGAAAATTCGATTCACTGAACAAATTTAGAGAAACCGAAAGATTAATTTTACTTTTTTTAATAACTTTTATTTACCATTTAACAAGTTTCTGTTTTAACGGTCGATCTTCTTTTGAGCAACATTGACATGAAAATGTGCTCAAGAACTGAAAAACCCCAAAAACGTTCACAATTTGTTCCAATACAATTTCGGCATATATATTACTATTAAAAGATTTGATAAAATTATCATCAAATCGGAACAGGGTATACCCACTCAACATGTGAATATCGGCATGTCTCATATTTTCGCGATGTGCGCGCACAGATTGTTCCATGCAACAATTTCTGGGAATCGTGAAAAGTAAACGAATAAAGAGTACCGAAAAAATGCACGGAAAAGGCATAAATTTGGACTAATTCTGTTGAAGTAAGATTTTTAATGCAATTAACCTGTTTTTTTTCTTATTTTAGTCGGGTCTATAATTATTTTAAGCGTAGTAATGTTATTAAAACAAAATACTGGTTTGAGAGACATTTGATTCACCCCTGTGTGTCTGTCTGTGTGTCTGTCACACTTGATGTCTAAACTCAAGTTCTTGTTTTACATTCACTTTTATCATGCAAAATGCTGATTAGATTGCATGAAATTGCATCATTTGAAGGTCCCATTAAAAAAAAAAATCAACGACGGAAGGGGACACCCCTCCCGCACCCTCCCCAGTTCAGCCCCCCCTCGGAAAACATTCTGGATACGCCTCTGAGATACAGTACAGCCAAAGCGAAACAAACGTATTTCGCGATCCGCGGCGGCAAGGCGAAACGAGTCGATGCCACGTCAGTCATTGAAGCCGCGTCAGTATGCGGTGGCAAGTCGCATTTCGCCGCTAAACTTCGCATCTGTCCACCGAGGCATTCCGCGATCCGTGACATGATGCCGAGTCGATGCACATCATGAAATAAAAAATCTTTTTAAAAATATTAGTTACATGTAGTTAACAAATTTTGAAAGAACAATTATAATAATAATTAAAATCATAATATATTTATTGTGCGCGGATTGTATTAGCATATACATGTAAGCATAGTTAATGTGTCTGGCCAATTAAGTTTGTTTCCCGCCCGTAGTGTATGTATTTCACACATAAACAAGGTCATGTAATTATGTTTTAGCACATACAAGTGGTCAAAGCTCTAGCATATGGTGGATTTATAAATTAATTGCATGTTGATTCTGCAATTATATTTTAGCTGAGAAAATTAGCAGTTTGAAGCCACATCAATTATCAAGACGGTGACGACGTATTTGTTGTTTTGTTAATTATCAGCTTATTATAACTATTGTTTGAATATGCGTATATAAATACGTTTTATTTTGCTCATATTATACAGTTATATCGCTACTAATTACCCGATAATCCCGTATATTCCAGTTTTAAAGCAAATGCTAGTAAATATTTACGATACACAAACATTCTCGATATTTCCTTAAGTATCAAAAACATTTTGGCATTTGTTACTATTTATGATGAAATAACGTCTAATCGGGGCGGTTTTTTTCCACTGAACACGCGATTTACGCCTGACGTGATGTTCATGTATTTATACAACACAAAATACACCCAAACTTTCCAAACGACGTTCTACATGTCTGCATAATTTTCGCGCGCATTTTATGAAACAAATATTTTAGCACTGTTTATTTGACGCTAGAATTTGCCAAAGGACGCGTTAGCATTAAAATTCGGAAGTGTGTTTCGGATTACAAATTTAATTAAAATAATCGAACGAAATATAAACAGCTGCGCGTAATTAAATCTACGCTACACATACATGTATGTACATGTAGGTGGATATCTTTTCACTTAATCCGCCGCGTACGTATGCGGCGGATTTACTCTGCGAAAGTACGCGAGGTTAATACAGACTCGGCGTCGTTGCGCGGATCGATGCCGAGTGCCACGGGGATATGCCGCGTGAACACACGATTCGGCCGCTGCGGACTAATAATCTGGCCATGGCGTAGCCGCGGATTATGTTTGTGCCGCTTTGGCTGTACTGTATATCTCTGATCAATTTAACATAACAGCTCATTCATTCCTAACAAACAGATTCAATATATTCTGACTACAAGAACACTTAACAGAAGTGCCATTCTTTCACCACATTTCTTAAGCATATCAAGTAGAGTTGGTCTTGTTCTGATAATACTTGAAAAGACATGAATTAATGGGATATCTTATAACATTAAAAGGTTTTTGTTTTTTTCCAATTACACTGCTGTCCAGTCAGTGCTTTGATCTTGATCGTTGAGACAACCAAAGCCCTTAAGATTTCATACATACAAATAAAGTATGCTTTTGTTTTACAAGAATCCCAGAAATTATGGGACTGAAATACCATTCTGTCAACTAAGCGATGTTTAAATCTGTCACTTTATTATTTTACTAAATGTTTTAACTTGTATTGATTTCATTTATTTTCCCCAGTGTCCTACCTCTGTGAAGATGAAGATTTTCTGGATTATTTTGTTTTTTAATTTGCCAATAGGAAAATATTTGAAGTAAAGATGCACAGGACTTATAACCCTTTTATACGTATTTTTACATATTAATGAAGTAATGTAATGTGTATAACTTAGAAAGTTAAATTTTATTAAACTCTTTTCTTACTAGATTCAAATTTTAAAGGCTTAATTTCCAACCCTTAGATACTGATGAGCAGCAAACAGCATAAAACCTGAACAGACTGCGAGTTACTCCCAGTCTATTCTGGTTTTATGCTGTAAGCACATTTTCACTTTGCTTCTCAGTAGGAAAGGGCTATTGGCCATGCATGCAATTACTCAGAAAGGGTTACTGGCCATGCATGCAATTACTCAGAAAGGGTTATTGGCCATGCATGCAATTACTCAGAAAGGGTTATTGGCCATGCATGCAATTACTCAGAAAGGGTTATTGGCCATTCATGCAATTACTCAGAAAGGGTTATTGGCCATGCATGCAATTACTCAGAAAGGGTTATTGGCCATTCATGCAATTACTCAGAATGGGTTATTGGCCATGCATGCAATTACTCAGAAAAGGTTATTGGCCATGCATGCAATTACTCAGAAAGGGTTATTGGCCATGCATGCAATTACTCAGAAAGGGTTATTGGCCATGCATGCAATTACTCAGAAAGGGTTATTGGCCATGCATGCAATTACTCAGAAAGGGTTATTGGCCATGCATGCAATTACTCAGCACATGTCGATATAGCCGCAGTCTTCAAAGAGTAAAACAATTGTATTAACAACAATAAAAGGAACCCAAACATTCTAAAAAGATTTTTTAACAGCCATTGTATACCATGATTTTTTTTTGGAATTAACAATGAATTAATTCACATCATGTTTGAGAAATGAGGAAAACTGCTATAAAAGACATAGTCTGAGATTTTTTACCATGACTTTGCATTCACAAGAAAATCATCATACAAATGTAGCTTAGCGGAATGAATTATGGGCCATTCAAATAATTTCATTCTTAGACTAGAATAAAGAATTGACTTTATAGGCATCAAAAGTAGTACTTCAGAGTTAAAATATTTGCAGGCTTTAAATAGCCAAAAACAAACTGTTTTAAACGAAAAATAATGTAATTTTAGTGGTTAACTGCCATGCTATAATTGACTTTTAAATAGTTTATTAATTTTATTCTTTATATTTAGCGTTCAGTCTATGCATCTGTTGATTAAAACCTGGCCCTAGAAAACAATGAAGATTGGTAACAGAACCATGTAGCTTCATGTTCATGGAACTTATCTATAAATGACCTGCCCTCTGTGAAAAAAGGGGTTACATGCTTGTGCATAAAGTATCGTCCCACATTAGCCTGTGCAGTCAGCACAGGCTAATCTGGGATGACACTTTCCACCTAAACTTGATTTTTGCTTAGAAGAGACTTTCTGCAAACGAAAAATATCATAAAAGTGGAAAGTATTGTCCCTGATTAGCCTGTGCTGACTGCACAAGCTAATCTGGGACGACACTTTACGCACATGCATTAAACCCCCTTTTCACAGAGCACGACCCAAATTGTTTTCATTTTGCCTAAAACTTGTATGACCTCCTATTCTGCATTTCAGAATGTGTATACATACCCTAAAATATTGTAAACATTTTCAATAAACAAAAACTAACAAAAATAAATCAGCCACTGTAAACAAAAATCTTTTTCTATACAAATAATGCTAGCGCACAACATAAGCAGAGAGTATTGTTTTTTTTCGATATATTTTTTATAACAGAATGAAAAGGAAAACTCTTTTATTGTAAAATTAATTGTCACAACTCCCAACTTACATCTGAGTCCACAAGGCCGTTGACCTTTGACACGAGTTTGTCGTTGTCATGGGGCACGTGTTGCCGCGGAGACGCACCCTCGTTGTCTGTATCCACGGGAGACTCATTCATAAAGCAGATCTGCAACATTTCGTACAGGGATTAATGCATGTGCGTAAAGTGTCGTCCCCAAGCAATCCAAAAAGGCTAATCAAGGAAAACAGATTCCAACTAACCTGGATTTTGTACACATTTTGTTGAATATGGTATTGAAGATTTCACAATTAATATGTTTGCCTCACTCTGGGTAAACGTTTTTTTTAACGCTTTGCATGCTGGGAAATTTGTCGTCTGCTAAAATGTCTTCTGCTGAATTTCTAAAATTAGCATTTTCTTCGATTTTTTTCAAAGAACACTATCAGAATAGCAAACAGTTTGGATCCTGATGAGACCCCACCTTCTGTGGCGTCTCATCTGGATCCAAACTATTTGCAAAGGCCTTCAAATTTCGGTTCCAGCACTGAAAGGGTTAAATGCATTTGCGAAATTAGCCAGTGCAGTCCGCACAGGTTAATCAGGTACGACTCTTTCTGCCTAAACTGAATTTTTGCTAAGAAGAGACTTCTTTTAACCCTTTGCATGCTGGGAAATTTGTAGTCTGCTAAAATGTTGTCTGCTGAATTTCTAAAATTATCATTTTATTCGATTTTTTTCAAAGAATACTATCAGAATAGCAAACAGTTTGGATCCTGATGAGACGCCATGTTCTGTGGCGTCTCATCTGGATCCAAACTGTTTGCAAAGGCCTTTAAAATTTGGTTCCAGCGCTCAAAGGGTTAAACAAAAAATACCATAACAGCGAAGAATGTTATCCCTAATTAGCCTGTGAAGCTTATTAGCATAAGCTAATCTGGGAAAACACTTATTAAACCCCATTTTTTCCAGGGCAAAAATTCATTGTTTAAAATATTAATTTTTAACCCTGTCCCCCATAAGAAGCAAAGTGAAAATGGCTTATGCAACCAGAATAAAATGAGTAACTCGCAGTCTGTTCAGGTTTTATGCTGTTTGCTGCTGATCAGAAATATGAGATCAAAATAATGCTTGAATCAAACCAGTCTTGTTCTGGAAATACTAGGCTTTATGCATGTGCTTAAAGGGTCATCCCAGATAAGCCTGTGCAATGCACACAGGCTTACCAGGGACAACACTTTTCCCTTCTATGGTATTTTTAGTTTTTAAGGTTAAGTCTCTTCTCAGGGAAAATCCAGTTAAGGCAGAAATTGTTATTCCTGAATAGCCTGTGTGTACTGCACAAACTACTCTTTGACCACATTTTACTTTTTATGCATTTAGCCCAGTTTTCCTAGAATGAGGGACATATTATTTGCTGGCAGCCAAAACTACACAAAGGTGCATGATGAAGTGTAAACTGGGTTACTCAAGACGAATGACACATTACTGTCCTCTTATGGGACCAATTCCCAGGAAGCAAGTCATTCATCTTGCTTAGTTACAGAAGACAGATGTGCAAAGGAGGCTAAAGACACTTATTGATAACAAGTAAGAGCTTTTTTACTTTGGTTTACTTTTTCTTTAGGTTTCTTGAGAATTGAGTTAAAACAAGAATCTGGATGTTGGGTCACAATACACTTATACCATTCCTTATGTAATTTCAAGTAAAACCTTGAACTCCAGAGAAATATAAGTTGACATTTTGCACGTTAAGGACCCCCATAGCTTAACATTTTTGTTTAGAGAGCATTCTTAGATGAATGCATAAACGCAATAAAAAACGGTACGTCTTTATTTAAACTCTACTTTCTACTTAGAACAAGCACTTTTTGCAGCCTGTGCGAAAGACCATGTTAGGTCTTGTAAAATTTATTATTTGATGGACCTAACGTCCTGTACGAAATATTTTGTCTTTGGCAGGGGTTGACTTTGGGGGAGATCGTAAGAATTCTCCCACAAAAGGGATCGAATCTTGACCTCCTGGTTGCTAGGCAGACACCATATCAACTTTGCCACGGCAACAGTTGTAACTATTGTTTCAGTGTTGGTGCAAATTCTACTTTTCTTGTAATAGATGAAAAAAATGGAAGGATTATAAAAGATAAATACGACAAACCCTACATAAAATCCCAAAACTAGTTAAGAAATTATAAATTTATACTGATCATCCTTACAAAAATTCATCATATTTTTGTCTCACTTCAAACCCAGTAACAATTTACCATCTAGTACTAGGCATGTGTGTTTAAATCAATCAACCGCTTAAAATTGCAGAATAATCATTGTTAATATTCTTGAAATACTAATCACTGTTTAGGGAAACATTATTTTGGCTTAATTGGAAAATTGGTGTTCATAATAGAGAAACAAATGTTTTCACCATCATATTTACTTGGTTAACTTAAACTAATAGAGCTTGAAAGGAAAATTTAATACATACATTTTTTATTTAGAAAACTTTAATTGGGAATTTAAGGCAATAATGTGGGATAATAATTTTTAAGATTGGTAATAGGGCCAAATTTCAGGCCCAAATTTCCACCCCTAAAAACACGAGTAAACCAATCAAGACTAGGTATCTACCTGAAGTCCGGAATGTAATCTAGATTGTAGACTGGGTCTCTTCAACTTGACCTCATCATCATCATCGTTATCATCGAGGCTGTCGTCATCTCCTCCCATCGCAAGCTTCTTGCGAATCTCTTCACGATCATTGCGTCTTGCCTGAAAAAATAGTAACATGCATCTAATAAAATTTGAGTAAAAAAAAGGTTCTAGGAACTTCTTGGAAATAGCTAAGACCTTTACAGCCTTAGCAGCAATTAATTAGCTTTCACCAAACAAAGCCGATTTTGTTCATTCACAACTTGAGCAAAAGCTTTCAGCACTATTACCGCAAACCAATGCTATTGTATCATAAATGAAACATGAAATGTTGTGGGCTGTGGATGTCTATAAAATAAGACTTGTTTCAGTTCGATTAGTGTTAAAAGTACAGGCACTCAATTCCTGAATTGGAGGTGGGAGGAAGAATATAGAGAACAGATCCGGAATGAGGGAAGTTCTCTGCAACTTATTTTTAGCAGTAAAATGGGTTTTAGTGGTAAGTAAACAAACAAATTTATAATGTATGTATCTCATTAAATTAACGGTAAAAACTAAATATAAATACACAACACTATGAGAATTAGAATTATTATAATCTTTCTTTAATTGGGTCTAGGTCATGTTGGTTAAATGGGTCTAGGCTATGTCGGTAAAGCAGTTAGGCTCGCTTTATTTTGAAAGGCACAGAGGGCAACAACTGTGTAGGTCCAATTTTTGTGGTCTCCCAGTAATCTTTTTAGGAGGTACAGGAATCATTATTCCAAAAAAGGCAGAAGACTACCATGAAAAATCACTGCTGGCTGCAAAATTCTCAAAATTCCTTTCAAGATAAATCACCTATTGCTTCCAATTCAACGGTTCTTTTTAGATATAATCTTATAGGGAACAACAATTGATGGCAAGACAAGACAAGATGATTGGGGATTGTAAGCTATGAACTCATTTAGCAAACTCATCCTTCAAGCAATCAAGGATTGGAAAATAAGGAAGACAAATTGCAAGATAGTATAATCCTTGAAATCATTCAGCAAACAACAACCTTTCAGTCGAATAGGATCCATGGACAATAAAGCTGGACAAAAAAACTCATCAATTTGAATGCATACAAACTTCTGAGGCCCATGAAACTGAATCTTTAAAGATAATGTGTGTGGTATATTCATAATTGAGCATAGTATCATAATTATAAAAGCTGTAGCATCAACAAGCAAAACACAATGTCGGCCTAAGATTTATTTAAATAAAATTCCAATCAAGAACTGAACTAGAAATGTGTTTCAGACACTGAAGCCCCACAACAGACCTTCTTACCCAGACAAATCAACTAGTGTTAAATTATTACTATTTGTGGGACATAAATTTCATTGATTTAATTGGTTGACAGATCCAGGAATTTGAAACGGAAAAATTGGACAATGACCAACGCAAATAGCTCTTAACTCTGCCAAATCAGAAATCCAAGGAAGTCATTGTATGAAAAAAACAAAAAACAAAATGTTATGCTAACAGAAATAAATGATTTAAAAGTATTCATTCTACAATGGGCAAACAGACAAAGGGTCATTCATTCAGCAAAACTGTTTGCAGTTGAAATTCCTTTAATTCAAACATCTGAACATAAAGGTCAGAAAATTGGAAAAGTTTGAGCAGAAGACTCACCCAGTAATCTAAGATTAGTTGAAAAGGCAAGTAGTTCAGGCAAGTAGTTATGATATTTAAAGCAGGTATATACGATTTTTTATATGTGTTTAATTGTAATATATTGATAAAATATGTTACAATAACATAAAATGGGAAAGAAAAATTATATACATTAAAGCCGAATTTCATAAAATGCAGCAAAGACAAATAAGCGCCCCGAGCCAATTGTGACGTACATATTTTCCTACAATAACCGAAGCATTCGTGTATTAGGATCGCAGTTAGTGTTCGTGTGTCGTATGAATAGATATCGTTGCGGGTATTCAAATAAACCGTTAAACTAAGTTTAGATTCACATCGTACATGTATGGTATACATGCTGGCGAATTCGGCTGTACAGCCGTTTTCAATTTCAGAATTAAATATCTGGCTTAATTCTCATTTTTGGACACATGTTCTTCTTAACTTTTATTTTAATTTATATTGAAATATATATATAATAATTTTTTACACATTTTATATCAATTCATAAATATTTGACAAAATCGTATATACCTGCTTAAGTAATTGCAGGTAATGTATATTTGATATTTATTGCAACAGTTTCTTACCAAAACTTACTTAACCCTTTACCACTTTGATACATATTTTGGCACATTTGTGGTCCCTTCGAAAGTTAAATTTAAGTTTTTTCTTACAAGATTCAAATTTTAAAGGCTTCATTTCCAAACCGTAGATACTGATGAGCAGCAAACAGCATTACACCTGAACAGACTGTGAGTAACTTGCAGGCAGTTCAGGTTTAATGCTGTTTGCACATAGCCATTTTCACTTTGACTCCAAGCGGGAACGGGTAAAAAGGCAAGCTTCAGGCAAGTAGTTATCGTTGGTTTCCACGTATAGCGCGCAGTGTTTTACCTCCAAAATTCAAATTAAAAAGCTGGTGCGCGCTATACATTGATACAATGCTATCCTGGCTTCTAAATTGGTAAAAAATATGCTGCGTAATCGTAAATAATCAAATTGGCCGCCATGTTTTTTTCCAGAAAACTACCACCCTATAATCGTACAGACTGAGGGGCCATTGTCGAAACAACAAGAAGTCGCTACTGGTAGATATGAATGCGGTAGAAGAAGTTTTGGTCAAAAATAAATTTGTTTGAATAAACTTGTGGACATTTCTTTGTTTGTGTTTTTACACTTCTTTATTGATGAATTCCGATGGGGATTGTTGTCGACATTCGACCGGAGAGCAGGCAAGGGTATGTGCGAACGAGGTCTTTTTTGCGGCTAACAGTAGGTGTGAAAGGGGGTCATTTTGCAGCTGTTATTGAGTAATATGTGCCACGACTTGTTAAGACGCAAATTGACATTTGAAACACTAATCAACACTTGAGAACGTAAAGATATGCAATTGAATTTTGTGTGTATAAATATTGAACGTTCAACAGTGGTGTACCTCAACAGCTGTATCTCTGTCTCCCATGCGACATTCAAATTTACCGGTAATGCCCATGCTTTCCCCAAGGAAAAATCACACGATGTACACTTATAATTCTTATTTTCTCACGTTTTTTACGAAATGCACGTGGACTGTTAATCTTTTGCTAGAAAATTACAAAATTGTCAGAAAAGAATAGTGCAATGCAACCCATGCTCCTAATCATAATGACGCTTCCTATTTTGAATGCTTAATTAAGCTTTCCAATGCCCCAGATTATTGGATTGTGCAATAGTAAAATGGCGGCCATTTTCGGTCCGATTTGTTGGTTTTATTGTCTTTAAATATTTGTTTCTCCATTTTTGCATTTAAAAAACAGCCTGCGCGCTATACACGGGATTGCGCTATTCGTGGAAACCTACGGTATAATATTTAAGTAATCACAGGTAATTTATGATGTACATGTCATTGAAATGTAGATTAACTGAACATTACTAAATCATAAGACAGCAACAGTATTTTACCAAAACTTACTATAAAAACAAGAGCGCCGCATGACGGAGCAATATACGCCCGATTCGTGTGCCATTGGAGATGATACACTGATGATTGATGTATTTGTTTTGGAAATAAGCAAAAAAAAATTTCAAAAATCGCGAAAAAAATAAACCCAATGAAAATATCGCAAAATAAAACTGGATAAAAATATTGCATAAAAATATTGCATGTGTTAATCGGTTGCATGTCTCCAATCAGACCTGACTGATATATAATCTATATACTACCTCTGACCAAGTTTGGTGAATTCAACTTGAACTAGAGCTTTGTCACTGAATGTGACTTATACCCCCATACCACTTTGACGCAGGATAAAAAGTTGTTTAAAAGTTTCGGATGAATACAATTTGAATTAGAGTCCGGACAAAGTGGCGCCGTTGAAAATGCACTAATTGACCCTATGACCTAGTTCTTGACCCGACATGACCCATATTCGAACTTGACCTAGATATCAACTAGATGCAACTACTGACCAAGTTTGGTAAAGATCGGATGAATACAATTTGAATAAGAGTCCGGACAAAGTGGCGCTGTTGAAAATGGACTAATTGACCCTATGACCTAGTTTTTTACCTGGCATGACCCATATTCGAACTTGGCCTAGATATCAACTAGATGCAACTACTGACCAAGTTTGGTGAAGATAAGATTTATACAATTTGAATTAGAGTCCGGACAAAGTAAAATGCACTAATTGACCCTTTGACCTAGTTTTTGACCCAGCATGACCCATATTCGGACTTGACCTAGATATCAACTAGATGCAACTACTGACCAAGTTTGGTGAAGATCGGATGAATACAATTTGAATTAGAGTCCGGACAAAGTGGCGCCGTTGAAAATGCACTAATTGACCCTATGACCTAGTTTTTGACCCGGCATGACCCATATTCGAACTTGGCCTATATATCAACTAGATGCAACTGCTGACCAAGTTTGGTGAAGATCGGATGAATACAATTTGAAATAGAGTCCGGACAAAGTGGCCCCTTTGAAAATGCACTTATTGACCCTATGACCTAGTTTTTGACCCGGCATGACCCATATTCGAACTTGGCCTAGATATCAACTAGATGCAACTGCTGACCAAGTTTGGTGAAGATCGGATGAATACAATTTGAATTAGAGTCCGGACAAAGTGATGCCTTCCGCCCGCCGCCCGCCCGCCCGCCCGCCAAGGGGTTTCACATAATACGTCCCGTATTTTATACGGGCGTATAAAAACATTGATTAAAATTGAAACTGAAATTCTTCGGTGTGAGTAAATACAATATTATAGAATAGTGAGACATTTTAAGTTTTTCAGTTGTTTTTTCATTGTAAGGCCTCATCCACGGACATGTAACACTTAGGCATTTTAATCTCTTTCAATGTATCCTACAATTATAGGACGACCCTCATATTTTATAGAAGTGCCATGCATTTGCTTTCAGTTCCAGACGAAAACATCAATTCCGTTTCCAATTTGCAGCAATGAAGAGAACAACATAAAATACAATGATTTCAATTCATCAGGAAACAACGGGCATCAGGTTTTATGGTGCTGAATTATTAGGATCTGATACGCAAGTAGGTTTTTTAATCACTGTTCACTGATTAGAAAATGCAATCACAGCATGCTGATATGAAGAATTTAATGTTTTTCATCAGAATGGACATTACTGGAGATGTTCAATATGATTAACCCTTCACCACTTATATATGTATTTAACCCTTTACCACTTAGATATGTAGATATTTTATTTAAAAAAATAGAGGTCACAGTGACCTTCACCTTTCACCTAGTGACCCAGTGTAGAATTAAGTCATCAAGGTGCATGTACATATTATGAAGTTTCAAAGTTGTAGGTGGAAGCACCATGATGTTAGAGGCAAAGCTAAAGTTTTATATTTGAGGTCACAGTGAATTGACCTTTGACCTAGTGACCCAAAAATGGGTGTGGCGTGTAGAACTTATCAAGGTGCATGTACATATGAAGTTTTAAAGTTGTAGATGGAAGCCCTTTAATTTTAGAGCCAATGTAAAGGTTTTAGCACGACGCCCGGACGGTGGACGACGAGGAGGCTATGACAATACCACGGGTTTTCTCCCAAAACAGCCGAGCTAATAAATTTAATAAAATACTTTTCTTACTAGATTCATGTTTCAAAGGCTTCATTTTCAACCCTTAGATACTGATGAGCAGCAAACAACATAAAACCTTAACAGACTGCGGGTTACTTTCAGGCTGTTCTGGTTTTGTGCTGTTTGCACATAGCCATTTTCACTATGCTTCTGAGAGGGAAAGGGTTAACGAAAATGATGAATACTAATATAACAATTGATTTTGCCTAAAATTGACCAGGCCCTTAGATCTGAGTGACAAAATAAGATTTTCACTGAGAAGGGACTTCCTTAAACAAAAATACCATAAAAGTGGAAAGTGTCGTCCCTTTTATTGCTTTCTCATGATAAATGGTTGTTAAATACATTGCACCATTTATGTTATGTGATAAAAGCCCAGGGACTGTTTTGAAGAATTTAATGAAGATTTTAGATATTTTCCTACAAAAAATATGACTGCATTATTCTTAAATATTACGATGAAAGCATTATTGACAGATGTAAACTTTTTTATTTTACTAATTTAAAATGGTTTACATTATAATTAATTAACTCTTTCCCACTCAGAAGCAAAGGAAAAATTGCTATGTGCAAACAACATAAAACCAGAACAGACTGCTAGTAACTGGCAGTCTGTTCAGGTTTTATGCTGTTTGCTGCTCATCAGTATCTAAGGATTCGGAGATGACACTTGAATCTAGTAGGTCTTAAAATTTAATATAGCTTTCTAAGGGACAACAAATGGTGAAAATACGTATCTACGTGGTAAAGGGTTGATAGAATAATAAATGAATAATTACCAAAAAATTTAGAGAAAAATGTTGTCCACAGGCCTTCAACTTGCACGATTATTAGACAGTTATAAAAAATCATGCAAAACTGTAAAAAAAAAAAATACGCTCCTTAAAATGTTCAAAGTAGCAATTTCAATGCTGCGGCAACTTGATACCATTTTTCAGTGCAAATTATGTGAGCATGAAGTAATGCACAGCAATTATATCAGACTTTAGCTCTTTCATCCACGATTGTTTTCTTGGATACCGAACATGGCACGGTACTTTCAATGCATCTTTTAATTAAGGAATCAAACGGCGTGCATTTTTTGCTTAAAAAAAAGGAAATTAAATATTGATTTCCTGACAATGCAGACATTATGTCTCCAAATTAAACCCTTTGTAGTGCCTAGTTTAGCAAAAAAGTGGCATGCAAATTGCAGCCATTTAAAATTTCATTGGCTTTAAGAAAAAACGCTGACAGCTAGCTGAGCTTGTCTGGCACAAACATTACACCTTGTATCTTGTACTTTTTTTCTCCATTTATTTAAATGTTTTGAGTAACTCGAACTCTAACTCGAGTAACTCAAACTCTAAAAAGGACTAACAAGACAAAGCTTAAACATAGGCAGATATAAAAACCATTCATTCAACTTTATATATATTTGTCTAAAAACAATAATTATATAAAATATGCAAGTGGATTAATAATCAGGGATGTCAAATAGATTATCTTAAATCCTGAAAATAAGATTACCATTTGGGGGGTAAGAGCGGAAAAGGGTAAATTATTTATTCAATTATGTTAACTTTGTAAACTAGAACTTTGTCAAAGACGTGACGTATACCCCCACGTGCCGCATTGACACAGACTATTTTGCATGTTTTCTTCACAAAACAAAGGAATATAATCTATGGCAATTTTTAAGAATTATTATGCCATTATCATTTATAGCCATTTTGACTTTTGAACTCTTAATTCTTCCACATGACACGCCGTGCAATGACTGTGAACAAAACTAATGTAGAGTCATTTTAAAATCTCACAATGAATGCCATTTTTGACCTTTGAACTAAAAGTGTGACCTTGACCTTGGAGATACCGACGTCATTCTTTCGCGCGAAACACCAACCAATAATGGTGAACAAATGTGCCATATGATTTTTAAATCTCACAATAAATGACATAGTTATGGCCCGGACAATATCATTTATGGCCATTTTTTACCTTTGAACTCAAAGTGTGACCTTGACCTTGGAGATATCGACGTAATTCTTTAGCGCAACACAACGTCCAATGATGGTTAACAAATGTGCCAAATGATTTTAAAATCTCAAAATGAACAACATAGTTATGGCCTGGACAAGCTCATTTATGGCCTTTTTTGACCTTTGAACTTAAAGTGTGACCTTGACCTTGCAGATATCGACGTAATTCTTTCCTGCCACACACCGTCCAATGATGGTGAACACATTTGCCAAATGATTTTTAAATCTCACAATGAAAGACATAGTTATGGCCCAGACAAGCTTATTTATGGCCTTTTTTGACCTTTGATTTCAAATTGTGACCTTGACCTTGGAGATATCGACGTTATTCTTTCGCGCGACACACCCTCCAATGATGGTGAACAAATGTGCCAAATGATTTTAAAATCTTACAATGAATGACATAGTTATGGCCCGGACAAGCCAATTTATGATCTTTTAACTCCAATTGTGACCTTGACCTTGGAGATATCGACGTAATTCTTTCGAGCGACACACCATCCAATGATGGTGGACAAATTTTCCAAATGATTTTAAAATCTCACCATAAATGACAAAGTTATGGCCCAGACAAGCATTTGACCTTTAAACTCCAAGTGTGACCTTGACATTGGAGATATCAACATACATTTTCACACAACACACCGTCCCATGATGGTGAACAAATGTACCACGTCATTTAAGAATCTAATGATAAATGACATAGTTATGGTCCGGACAAACTTTCTGTTTAAAACACACTAAGTTACCCTGTGACCTAGTTTTTGACCTGGCATTACCCATATTCAAACTTGACCTAGACATCATCTAGATACAACTTGCGACCAAGTTTGGTGAAGATCAGATGAAATTTTGGGACAGACCGACAAATTGACTCCTATATAGCCCCCATTACTAATAATGGGGGTAAAACAAAATGTCGAAGTTAAATAATTTGTGTTTAAGATGACATTTTGTGACAAGAATGTTAAAATAACCAGAAAACAAGATGCGTTTGTGAAACACAATGTCCCCCTATATGACGTTTGACTTTGAAGGATGACCTTGACCTTGTGAAGGATGACCTTGACCTTGACCTTTCACCACTCAAAATGTGCAGCTCCATGAGATACACATGCATGCCAAATATCAAGTTGCTATATTCAATATTGCAAAAGTATTCATAAAATAAGCGATTTGGGCCAAATATATTTAACCTCTGACCTTGAAGGATGACCTTGACCTTGACCTTTCACCACTCAAAACGTGCAGCTCCATGAGATGCACATGCATGCCAAATATCAAGTTGCTATCTTCAATATTGCAAAAGTATTTATAAAATAAGCGATTTGGGCCACATATTTGACCTCTGACCTTGAAGGACGACCTTGACCTTTCACCACTCAAAATGTGCAGCTCCATGAGATACACATGCATGCCAAATATCAAGTTGCTATCTTCAATATTGCAAAAGTATTCATAAAATGAGCGATTTTGGCCATATATATTTGACCTCTGACCTTGAAGGATGACCTTGACCTTTCACCACTCAAAATGTGCAGCTTCATGATATACACATGCATGCCAAATATGAAGTTGCTATCTTCAATATAGCAAAAGTTATTGCAAAATGTTAAAGTTGGCGCAAACAGACAGACCAACAGACAGACCAAAAGACAGACCAACAGACAGACCAACAGACAGGGCAAAAACAATATGTCCCCCACTACTATAGTGGGGGACATAAAAATCCTCTGATTTATATCAATATGAAAAGTGGGCCTTGAGGGCCTAAATCCTGAATACTCTGACATTTTACACTTGTGAAAATTAATATGAAGCCCTGTCCTTCCTCTTGGGTAAACAGTTATGGCTTCACAAATATCACACTTATCAATTATACATGTTAGATATCACATGCAAAGCCAAGGGCATGGATACAGAGGTATGCAGCACTCGTTAAATATTAATTAAATTAAATCAATAATCTCCCAATTCCTAGAAAATCCCTTCTATATGAAACTGCTTATGGTCTTCTGTATAAGAGCCTATATATATAATGGAACAGTGCACTTTCAGTAAGGAACAATGAAACAATGTATGTGGTGTTTTTTTGTTCAAAATCTGGGCCCATTTGCAAAAAAGTTTATATTTTTCCCAAATGGGACCCAAAAAATCCCAATTAAAGGTTTCCAATATTTTCTTTTTAGATCTCAACATTTAGTTCACATCTCACATCCACCTTTATAAGTTGAAACTTAGTAAAGATAACATATAAAACATTTTTATTTTAAATTTTGAATCATTTGTAAGCAAACCGACAACAGCAATAATGTCCCAATTTTAGTAAAAACGCCTTGATTTTTCCCAAATGGTGAAAACACACACAAACTGATGTATGGTAACTACCATGTTTGATAATTGCAGAATAATGTTTCATTAGCATTTTATTGTCAACAAGATGCATATGGGTATGTTATTGTTAGGTTAATAATCAACATTTTCAACAACCATGGGAGTGTTTTCCAATATATTTAACCCCCTCTAAATCTGCCTTGTAACACACTAACAGGTCCCAGCAATTCAAGTATACATTTGTGTGCACAGTGAAAGCTTTATCATAACAAATGTAGCCTTCAGGGTACCAATAGGCAAACATAGAATACACAAATAAAATAAAATATTTATGTGAGCGAATGTATAATACCCAAATAAGGAAAATAAGAGTCATCATTAGGAAAATAATATAACAAATGGAGAAAATATTTTATGATGCTGATTGTAATAATTGATTATATGGTGATGCATAAGTCTAATTGTTATATTTTTTCTGCTGCACGTATATAAACGTTGGCATTAGAATAACATTTTTAAATAATATTATTACCTCAGCAAATTTTTTGTTGACATTTCAGTTTCAGTTTATAGTGTAATGATGCTTTTTATTTTATGCTTTCCGGCGGTTTATAGAGAAATATAAGTTAATTACGGTGGTTTATAGAGAAATATAAGTAAATTAAAACTGATAATTCACTGTTTCAAACAGTTTAAATTATAGATCATTTATAGACTTTATTACATCATTATTTGAGCAAAAAATACAAAAAATAATCATGACATTTGTAAGCATAAAATAAAAAGAAAATTTGTTTGATTAGTTGGAATATCATTTTTAAATTACCAGTGATCACTGGCTGGGCCACTCATGAAAATACTATTTTCTATGGTCACTAGTGAAACAAGACTATTGCCAAGCAATATATGTCCCCTACTGGCTCCACCATTGTCAGTTTATTTTTTAAAATATTTGTTGCCATAGCAACCAGAATTTTTGACGTAGGAACAAAATGAAATGACGTGCATAATGTCCACATTGCCATCTATCCATGTTTTAAGTTTCATGAAAAAATATTAAGAACTTTTAAAGTTATCGCAGGATCCAGAAAAGTGTGACTGACAGAAAGAGCGCAAACCATAAGTCCCCTCCGATGAACTGGTAGGGGACAAAAATATCCTCTATTTAATATATATATAAATGAAATGACAACTATTTTTCTTACCAGATACACTGCCCAGATAGGGAATGCATAGTTACGCCGGCATTGATATACGTTTGTGTCAAAGTCACGCATTATGGAATAATCAGTATCCCACACAACTGTGCAAGATTCAGCACTTTTAGTATATTCTTCCTGACTTCAATCTTTTGTCCATCAATGTATTTTTTCCCACAACATTTGACACTTAAAAAAATATCATTTCAAAGTGAGTTTGCCCTTTGTATTACCCATTAATAACCAAAGTTCAAACAACTTTCTTCAATAATTTAACACAACTAATCAGAGCATATTAATTGCATCGCTTCACTTCAGTCCTAATTGTTTACTCCTCAGTTTCACAACCTTCAGTGACTTTTACCCAAACAAACCAGCAAAACAATTTTCCCTTATCACACCCTGAACATGTTCACAAAAGAGACACTCCAAGACCAAACTAAGAAATCACTGTCATCAAAACCACTAACGATAAAACTTGTTCCTGAGCAGAATAACTGTTACTCCTAGTATGGTGATTCATGAAATTAAACCACTGGCTCCAATATACATTTCGCTGCGGTACAGTCATGGAATTCGGATTGGGTATCGGAAAGACAGCATGTCTTAGACAAGCCAGTCCCTAGTGTAGCGATCACGCCTGAACACTCTAGGCATGCAATTATTGGTCCATTTACCAACTGTGGTCTGTTTGTTACAGATATGGGAAAACAAGGCTTTGATGCATCTCTGAACATAATATTATAAGGTGCTTTCTGGGAAAACGGGCTGAAATCATGGGCGTAAAATGTTGTCCAGAATTAGCCAGTCCGCACAGGCTTATGAGGGACGGCACTTTCCGCTAGTGGCTGTTTGTGACTGGAAAGGAACAGGGGAAATAACAGGTCCATTCTAGTAACATTGCACATGATATTCTGCTTTTATGCTGGGAATTTCTTAGTCTAAAAATGTTTACACTTTTTAAGCATAATCTATTCTTTTGTCAGTGAATATTTAAAAGAACAAATCAAATGATTTTCAAAATTATAGCATTTCTTGTATTATTGACAAGCCCAGGGGGTGGGGTGGGGGGCAGTTTAGGATTCAGCACCATCCAATTTAGTTCTCTACACCCTGGTTTAAACTAGGATTTTCCGTTATTTCTTCGAATCCTCTTTATTTAGCATTCTTGTTAAACGCCACTGTAATGGCATTGGTTACAGTATCACCATACAATGTCTATGAATCACCGAATCAGAAAATCAATGAACGAGCAGCAAATCAAGTTAGTGCTGCACTAACAAGCATTATTATTATGGCTGAGAGAATCCCCCAGGCAGTGGTCTTATTTGTATATTGGAGGAAGCTTTATGGTGGGCGTATATAGATTTTGGCAGAATTTTTGCATTTGGACATTAAGCATTTTCATTCTTTGGGCAGCAGACGGGACGGGACTGTATAAATAATACATAAGTTACATTTCTGAAGTGACATGACAATACTTGATGCAATATATATTGGAAATCTTTTGAACAAATATGCAAAAGAAATGACATATCATGTCAGCTATTCTCCCATAAATTCAGCAAACAAAAACCATACATTTTTTCCAACATAATGCCCATATATATATACATGATTTCTACAAAGTACCCTTTCCATTAAAAAAAAAAAAATAATTGCTTCACATATTACTATTTAATGTTGCATTTGGTATTATGGTATTTTGCATTGTTCTGAACACTTTACCACTTACCCCCCCCCCTTCACACATAGACACGGCTTCTACTACGATCAAAACATGGCCAAAAACGTGGCAGATCGAGACGAATCGCAGGAGAAACGTAGTGGAGTCTTCATAAGCGTAGTACGATCGCAGTAGAGTCTTCATGATCGGAGAGCTCTACGCTCTCGCCACACTTATTTTGAACATGCTCAAAACAAGCGTAGCAGGATCGTGGCCAACAAGAATCAGTGTAAAGTCATAAAAAGAGCGTAGTAGCAGCGCGGTAATCGTACAGGCAGCGCGGAAGCATCGTGGAGAGATCTTCATGATCGTAGTAAAAGCGCACTAAAAGCTCTGCGTAGCGTGGTAGTATGATCTTCAATGTTGCGGCAGTAAAGGCAGTAAGCTTTTGACGTAGGGGCATCATAGAACGGCCGAAATGAAGACCATAATTTACCAAATTGCTCAATTTAGACTCCGATCGGCCTCTATCCTTTTTTTTTTAGATCGTGGCTTGATCAGGATGATAGTCGTAAAGTCGCAGCTATGTGAGAACGGTTAGATACGTATTTTGACGCATTTGTAGTCCCTAAGAAAGTTACATTTAATTGAAGACCTTTTTTACTAGATTCAAGTTTTAAAGGTTTCATTTTTAACCCTTAGATACTGATGAGCAGCAAACAGCATAAAACCTGAAAAGACTGCCAGTTTCTTGCAGGCTGTTCTGGTTTTATGCCATTTGCACATAGCCATTTTCACTGTGATTCTGAGAGGGAAAATGTTAATTATGACCTATTTACATCCCTTTAGCAAATATCCCAAACCCTTTACTTATTTTATGGCATAAAAATCCCTATCTTTCAAAACAAGTAACAACAAAAACAGGCATTATGATTAATATTTCATACCCAAGTCTATTTAAAAACTCTGCTTCACTTCACCTAAATATTTTAATAGGCAAAAGACCAATCCCTTGCTATAAAATTTATCATAAAAATAAGTACATTCTATCCAAGTAACATGCAGCAAGTTTAACAAATTCCGATTCTCTTCTGATTTTGCTAATATTGTTTCCAGTTTTTACAATGTCACTCAGAAAGATGGGACCTACTTTCATGACAATCCAATACAGTAGACTATGCCAATACCGGACTCTCCGAGTATCAGAAATCTCCCGATTCTGAACGGTCGGGCCAGTCCCATATTTTCCCCTTCTATTTCTTTGTAAACAAGATGTGTTTGTGAAACACAATGTCCCCCTATATGATGTTTGACCTTGTAGGATGACCTTGACATTGTGAAGGATGACCTTGACCTTGACCTTTCACCACTCAAAATGTGCAGCTCCATGAGATACACATGCATGCCAAATATCAAGTTGCTATCTTCAATATTGCAAAAGTATTCATAAAATAAGCGATTTGGGCCACATATATTTGATCTCTGACCTTGAAGGATGACCTTGACCTTGACCTTTCACTACTCAAAATGTGCAGCTCCATGAGATGCACATGCATGCCAAATATCAAGTTGCTATCTTCAATATTGCAAAAGTATTTATAAAATAAGCGATTAGGGCCACATTTATTTGACCTCTGACCTTGAAGGATGACCTTGACCTTTACCTTTCACCACTCAAAATGTGCAGCTCCATGAGATACACATGCATGCCAAATATCAAGTTGCTATCATCAATATTGCAAAAGTATTCATAAAATGAGCGATTTTGGCCACATATATTTGACCTCTGACCTTGAAGGATGACCTTGACCTTTCACCACTCAAAATGTGCAGCTTCATGAGATACACATGCATACAAAATATGAAGTTGCTATCTTCAATATAGCAAAAGTTATTGCAAAATGTTAAAGTTGGCGCAAACAGACAGACCAACAGACCAACAGACAGACCAACAGACAGGGCAAAAACAATATGTCCCCCACTACTATAGTGGGGGACATAAAAATGTTGAATAAACCGAACTTTCTCAAAACCGGAAACCGAAGGGATATCTCCTTGAAATTCGTCATTTTCAACGTAAAATACATTGAGTACACCGGACGGTCCAAAGTCTCAAGATGCCTGAAGCGTGTAAATTACAATACCTAGTCAGCACGGCTTGTGCGGTGTCACACATTCCGCTCGGGCAATTATCGATAATCGGATTAAACATACCATAAAGGAATCAAGTCCTTACCGCGCTATTGAAGTCCGATTAAATCATGTAAAACAAACTGTGAATGTCTATTATAGACGTGTGGTAACACCAAAAAGTGATTGACTCCATCGTTTTATTAAGCTGATGATAAACAATTTAATTATAAAATTAATTAATGCCGTTGAAATAATCACTTTCTTGTGATATTCGTGGGTAGTTTAAAGATCTTATAGCCATGTTTTTAACGCTTAAAAGGTTGTTTGTTTGTCAGCGCTTCCTATTTGTAACAAATAAAACTTAATTAATTTAGAGCTTTTTATTGCGAACTCGAACACGACTCATTCGCCTATATGACAAATGTCACATAAGCATGAACATGTACATACATGCATAAAGCACCACGCACACTTTGGGATTAATCAAAACAAGTCGGTATGGAATTGTTTCTTTTGCGTTTGAGTTTTGAGTTTCTCGCAGGCTGTTCTGGTTTTATGCTATTTGCCCATAGCCATTTTCACTTTGCTTCTACGTGGGAAAGGGTTAATACATGTAGCAAAAACTAAAGTAAAATTGTTTTTCTGTTATTGTTAAATTCTTTTACTGTCATTTGGTAACTTGACGGTATAAAAGTGCCCTAAAATCTGGTTTTGTACTTTCAGTGTTTTTCTTGCTAAAGAACTATGTAACTTGGATTAACTAATCTTCTGCTTGCTCATCTATAGAAGAATTTAAAATTCGATTCCAGTAATGGTTACTGCATTAACTTTTTCAGTGCTGGAACCGAATTTTGAAGGCCTTTGCAAAAAGTTTGGATCCAAATGAGACACCACAGAACGTGGTGCCTCATCAGGATCCAAACTGTCTGCTATTCTGATAGTATTCCTTGAAAAAAAATCGAAGAAAATGCTAATTTTAGAAATTCAGCAGACAACAAATTTCCCAGCATGCAAAGGGTTAACTTGCCCACTGAGTTTTATGTCTAGAAAAGTAGCCTTATTACCCAAGAGCCTCCTTTATTAGCTTTCTACTGTAACAGTGTTTTTCTTCTGTTCAAACCGCATGGTGCGTGCGGATGAAAAATATCCTTGCTCTGGCATTGCCACGCGGGACAGAAATCTTATTCTGGCATTATCCAGAATATTCAAATATCAGTAAATGAGGGATCATGAATGGGAATACAAATGACAACAAATATCTCATATCAGACAAGCAGTCATATTAGGTCTGCAAGAAGGCACCACGTCCCGCCAGTCATAACTACAGAAAAACGGGCAAGTTTTGGATATCCTTCTTCTGCCAGACAGACATTAATTTGTATATCGGTGATTGGTATATGTATTTTCTCCTCACATTACTGCTGTCTTCCATTTTTAGGAAATACCACAGACTCGAGAACTTGCGGTGTTTTTACTTTATTATTAAAAGCCCAAACCATTCTTTATTGTACCACTAGCAGGTTTTTTTTTCCACTTTTTGGGAAGATAGCCCATGGCTTTGGAATTGGGAATTTTATCGGCATTTTCATGAAATTGGGAAAATAAATTCATTAGCCTTTTTTTCCACATGAAAAGTCCACTGATTAGGGAAATACTAAATTTGATATAACTCTTTATAATCATTCAAATTAAAAGAACAAAATCATATAATACTTTGTTAGATGTAATTGAATTGAAATTGAGATAAAAAAACGCATAAGACTTCTTTCTAAAAAAAAAAAAAAATTAAAAAAAAAAATAAAAAATAAAAAAATAATTTTTTTTTTGAAATTGGGAATTTTTTGCCAGATTTTGGGAAAAAAGTATACTTTTGGGGATTGGGAACATAGCCGAATTTCAGCTATAAAATTGGGCCAAAAAAAACCCTGACTAGATTTTTTTCATTCCATCATCATACCTGCATTGACAAGAAAACACCACATGTGATGAATTGGACATGCACTCCAGTAAGAGACTCCAGTAATGTTTCAGGAAACATAGTGGCATTGTTTTTCTATATTTTCAGGACGTCATTTGAAGTTTAAGTGTTGCTTAGTTACAGCCATTTCCTTTTCATTTATGTTCGACATAAAAACAGAAATAATGCGAAAATGATGAGATTATTAAAACACAGACATGGCTTAAAAACCTGAACTTGCCAATGCTTTAGATTTAGTTTTACTAAACCTTGATAACAAAATGAATCTGTATTCAACATTATCCTAGTGTTCCCTCCATATTTACGAGGTCTTATTGATTAATAATCATCCATAATTAACTACTTGATGGATCTGTCTTGTAAAAAAATGTTAAATGTTGAACTGATGAAGGTTCTGCACATTTCATCATCAGATTCACAGTAGCTTACAATTGTACTCTTAATTTATAGGCTAGAATTGATGTAATTTTACCAAGAAGTCATCGTTGTAAATTCTCTAGAATATTATACTTATACCCACTGCTGCAGTTTGTTTGTATTATGCCTTATGTCCACATCTTACTCTAAGCACTCAATTTCATTGTATAGAAACTCTTGTAAAATATCTATTACTATTAATAAATAATTGACGGTTACTGTGGAACATGTAACAACCTTAACTTTAGATTTACATTTAAGTTTATCAAACACCATTAAGCGTTTTATTAAGACATGTCTGTCAAACTTTTAAGTCCAAGCTTTTTGAATGGTGAAACATACTGATTATCATGTGGTGTTGTAGTGTAAATAACAATGTAGTGTAAATAACAATGAAGTGTAAATAACAATGTAGTGTAAATAGCAAAGTAGTGTAAATAACAATGTAGTGTAAATAACAATGTTCATAGCACTGCCATGAAGAAAATGTTGCTGTTAATTGGTTTCCAATGTCTTAAAAAATCAAATTTATTTTACGGATCTGATCATATGTTAAAGGCTTTGGTTCAACTTATTTATACTTGAATAACAAGACTATTGCCAAGCAATATATGTCCCCTACCGGCTCCACCATTGTCCGATTTTTTTTTAATTTGTTGCCATAGCAACCAGAATTTTTGACGTAGGAACAAAATGAAATATCATGTATAATGTCCATATTGCCATCTATCCATGTTTCAAGTTTCATAAAAAAATATGAAGAACTTTTAAAGTTATCGCAGGATCCAGAAAAACACACCATTTTCAGCAGTATTTCTAGTCTATTTGTTGCCATATCAACCAGAATTCTTGATGTTGGAACAAAATGAAATGACATGCATAATGTCCATATTGCCATCAGTATCCATTTTCCAAGTTTCATGAAAAAATGTTAAGAACTTTTAAAGTTATTGCAGGATCCAGAAAAGTGTGCCAGACACACAGAGCGAAAACCATAAGTCCCCTGCGTAATAAACTGAATTAACAGAGGTATTTTCAAACAAACTAGAGCTTTGTCACAAACTTGACGAATACCCCCACATGCCGCATTGACACAGAATATTTTGCATGTTGTCTTCGCAAAAAACAGCGAATACCATGCTCAATGTTTAAAATGCACTAAGTGACCCTGTGACCTAGTTTTTGACCCGGCATAGCCAATGTTTGAACATGACCTACACATCATCTAGATACAACTTCTGACCCAGTGTGGTGAAGATCAGATGAAAACTACTTGAATTAGAGAGCGGACACCATGCTCAATGTTTAAAACGCACTAAGTGACCCCGTTACCAATTTTTTGACCCAGCACAAACCATATTCGAACTTGACCTACACATCATCTAGATACAACATCTGACCAAGTTTGGTGAAGATCCGATGAAAACAACTTGAATTAGAGAGCGGACACTTAATACGGACCGACCCACAGACAGACAGACAAGCTCACTCCTATATACCCCCCTTAACTTCGTTTGTGGCGGTATAACAAATGTGTGTTTTTAATTATCTAATGCTCTTAAAGAAGCAAATCTATATATCTTAACATTTGTATCTGAAATTATTTATGCATACAAGCTAACACAATAAATATATTATAACAGTTTTAGTTACACATGTTCGTATGTATAAAGTTATGTATTTGTTTCAACTAAAGTTGTTTGCCGTTGAGAAGAGTTTGTGACAGGGCAAAGGTTACTCAAGTATAGCAGCAAATTTCAGAATTTAAAAATCATTTAATAAAATTTAATTTGTTTTCACAATCAATGTTTGTAGGTTACATTTAACCCTTTCAGCGCTGGAACCGAATTTTAAAGGCCTTTTCAAACAGTTTGGATCCAGATGAGACGCCACAGAACGTGGCGTCTCATCAGGATCCAAACTGTTTGCCATTCTGATAGTGTTCTTTGAAAAAAAATCGAAGAAAATGCTAATTTTAGAAATTCAGCAGACAACATTTTAGCAGACGACAAATTTCCCAGCATGCAAATTAATTCAACAGGATACTTACTGAACACATTTTTTTATGAATATGTCCATCAAAACCATTTATCATGTCCTAATTGAGCCTCTCAATTCCTTGATAATTGGCTCAACCAAGGGACATAACTGTAATGTGACAGTAAATTGAGCT
Organism: Dreissena polymorpha; assembly: GCF_020536995.1. Classification (NCBI taxonomy): domain Eukaryota; kingdom Metazoa; phylum Mollusca; class Bivalvia; order Myida; family Dreissenidae; genus Dreissena; species Dreissena polymorpha. The sequence goes on along the minus strand of NC_068360.1, from coordinate 82,634,126 downwards.
AAGTGGCAGCTAGCTAACCGATGTTCACTGACGGCCACTGACCTTAGCGAAGAAAAACCAACAAATCCATCTGATAATTGACTTGAGAAATCATTTCAAGTGACAGTAATAAATTTAAAGAACAATGTATGGATTATGATTGGGTTGATAATGAATGGCAATTGAACCAATTGTCTGGATAACTATGGCCTTTGTTGCACACAGTATGTAATTGTATGGACACATGAAATATTGATGGAGTTTATCTAAAAGCGACTTTAAAGACAAGTGGCAAACAGAATAAAGCTTTTCAAAAATGAACTGAAGATAATGATTAAATTAATTACTTATACAAATATAGAAACTGGTAAAACAACAAAATAAAATCTGAGAAAATTAAAAGTCAAGATTTTTTTAATACAATTATGAAAATATTTTAAAAAATGTTTAAGACAATTTATTAACCCTTCCTGTGCTGCATTGTTTGATGAGGTTATATATCCCATTGCTGACTTGTTTAGGCCTGATTATGCTAAATGTACCTACTTCACTTGCATTACATGTTACATTGGTTTTAACTGTCCAATTAATACACAATTTGCCATGTGAACTGGTCACACATTTTTTTTTAACGATAATCATACCTTTTACACATTTGATTGATTGGTTGCCATGGTTACCATAGAAACGACAAAAACCAGGATTTTTGTGTTTAAATCATCTTTATAACACTTTACATTGTCAGTTTCAATCTTATTTCTAACAGGACATATAATATATATACATTCACATATCATTTTGTACTTTTGTTAGCCCATCCCTTTAAAGAAATCGAAGCAAAAACTTCCTAGATGCATAAAAAGCAATTGTAACACATGTGTGCCTGAAATTTGGGACTAGAAAACCTGACCCATCCCACACAAGATATTTGCATTTGGTTTGTCCATATGCAAATATAATCTGCAAACAATCTTGCCTAATATATCCTCAGCTACTGTTTTACATTTTCAAATGTCCCAGAGTCATGTTAATATGGAATCATGCAAGAAAAGGAGGGTAATGTGACATCAATGGCTACCATTTATGCCACAAAAACTGTGAAAGTAAATTTCCCTGAAAAAGTCCATTATTATCTTAAAGGTTAAGACACACCACATTACATTAAACTTATAGCCTATGGAATTTTAAATTAAATTTTTTCAATTGATAAATGAATGAACAGATTGTTTTCTTATGTTTTCTTATTTAACACTTATCAATGGTTGTAATTAATGCCAATAAACCGAATGCCAACCCAATCCATACAAACAATTTATCAATCAATACAAAGACTTGTCAAGGGAAGGAACCCTCTATAACAGTTATACAACAGCTATTAGAGTTAAGTCCCTTCATACAATCTCTGTAATTGAGCTGTGTGCTCTGAGAAAAAAGGGCTAAATGCAGGTTTGTAAAATTAAGAAGTCTGCACAGTCTTATCAGGGACAACACTTTCCGCCTTAACTAGATTTTTTTTATAATAACTGACTTTCTTTGAATCAAAAATACTATAAAAACGGAAAGTGTCGTCCTTGATTAAATGACCACACTTTAAGCACATGCATTAAGCCCTGTTTTCCCATAGTAAGGCTTCATTATAAGTGTTTTGTTGCTTTATCACATTAAAAAAATACATTATCAGCACAATAACAATAACCGATGCACAATTTTCTATGAAATCAACTTTAACAACCCAGTAGAAGACTGATTGAAAACGGCGCCTCACAAAACCACAGTTATAACTTTTATTATCACCAAGTGTTTTTTTCCATAATTTTTTTTAAATGGCCAGGGCCCTTTATATTTCGAAATCTTTTACTAAGAATCAATTAATATAGTAGCTTGAGATAGAGAGCTGAACTTTAAATTGAGATTTATTAATTTTGTAATTTTTTTTTTTTTTATGGAAACCCTCAATCAGTAATTGTACGCAGTCATTTGAGACAATTTAAACTTTTTCCGATTGGGAATGGGTCTTAATTTGCGCCGAAAAATTTTACCCAAAACAATCCTCTGAAACCATCACCAGATTATTACGTCCATTACAATTGCTGTCTTCTTGGGTAGAAATAAAAAATAAATCGCTACAAACCAAACTCACAGCTGCACTGAATTTCTCAACAGCAGTCGTCAAACCGTCAAGAGTAGACAAAGTGCCGTTAACGTCTACCACATCCTCCACACAAATAGCACCATTTGACACCCGTTTTTTCTCGTTGCTATTTTCATCCACCGAAAAGGCTCTGTCAAACTCAGGAACGGTTGCGTCACCAGCGGTTTCACCATCAGTCAAATTAATCTTTTTGGAATTACTATTACTCCCATGTAATGTGTGAACACCAGGTAACAAACTTGAAGTCAACACAATACTTTTACTTTCAGTCACCGTGGTATTGTTTTTATTAATGACAGTTACAGTTTCGACCTTTGGTACAGCATCAGTTACGGTTTCAGCCTTTGGCACAGCATCAGTTACGGTTTCGACCTTTGGCACATAATGACCAAAGTCAAGTCTGTGATCAAAGAAATACTCATCGTCCATATCGACGTCCTCGTGTTCAAACTCAGACTCAGAACTGGCTGCAGAACCATCGCTTTCGGACTCATGAACTCGAAAATCAAATACTGCTTTCGGCTTGTTTTGGGTCCTTGACTCCCAGTTACGATCAGAGAAGTCAAGGTTTAGATCTTCAATGTGACCGTTTATAGCTGCCATATTTTGTACCACTGGCATCAGTCTAGTTGAAATTGTTATATCTCTGATTCCCTCAACTACATCTTTTTCCAAAGAATGTATGGTAAACCACCACTTATTTTATTGCTGCTCTAGTTTCTATACAAATTTAAGCAGAATCAAATGTAACTGCTCAAGGAATTAAACCTTCCAACCTGAATAACATGGTACTTGAAAGCCAGCTGACTTGTTTTCTTTTGCTTACAACAACACAGTAAATGTCGCCTCCATTCAGCATCAGTACATCCCAAAAAACGCCCATAAACTGTAATGTCATATAACTGAAACAATGACTATTACAGTCATGAGGATTATTTCATTATTTCCGACACTAATCGTGTTGTGCACTTGACTTTAACAATGTTCTCAAAACTGTAGAAACATAATGAACTCGTTGCTGCCCAATTGGCGACTCAAATACATGACTCAAATTGAAACAATGGGAATTCTCATTTCACTTCATCATAGGCATTTTCAATCTATAAAGGAAGTTTATACTAATTATCACTTGCAAATAACCCATTAACAAATGAAAAGTGTCAGCCAATTATCCCAAGGAATTAACCCTTTAGGAACTTTCAAGTTTGTTTTTCCCAGTAAAGGTGGGTGGAGAGCTAAACTGTCCAGTGACAAATGTTAACCGATTTAAGCCTAGTGGACTCTCCAATCCTTCTAAATTGGATCAATTTATTTCCAGAATTAGGGATGTCTAGTATATTTATTTCTATACTTAGAATATTTCTTACAGAAATTCCTTTAAGCAAACAGCGCAGCCCCTGATGAGACGCCACATCATGCCAAGGCCTTTTTGCTAGACGCTAGGCATAAATGGGTTAAGACAGATAAACAGTTCAATGCTCAAGCAATAGTTAACCCTTTAAGTGCTGGAACCGAATTTTGAAGGCCTTTGCAAACAGTTTGGATCCTGATGAGACGCCACAGAACATGGCGTCTCATCAGGATCCAAACTGTTTGCTTTTCTGATAGTATTATTGAAAAAAATCGAAGAAAATGCTAATTTTAGAAATTCAGCAGACGACATTTTAGCAGACGACAAATTTCCCAGCATGCAAAGGGTTAAAGTCTCAAAATTAAAATTGTTCATAGCCTTGCTCTGGGAAAACAGGGCTTAATTCATATGCTTTAGGTGTCAACCCAGATGAGCCTGTGCAGTCTGCACAGTCAAATCAGTTACAACACTTTCCATCGAAACTGCATTTTCATTTAGAAGAGAACTCCTTTAAACAAAAAATTCCATAAAAGCGGAAAGTGTCATCCCTGTTTAGCCTGTTCGGACTGCACAGGCTGATCTGGGAAGACACTTTTCGAACATGCATTAAGCAGCATTTTTGCAAAGTAAGGCTCGTTTCAATGTTTCCTTTATGTCACCCCTCACTTTGATGAAAAAACAACAACAATCCCATTCAGGCCAATTGCCATGCATCACAGCTTTCACACACCCTTCCTATGAATTTCAAATGCATATGGACTTAGTCACAAAGCAGTGTCACTGAATTGGAAAATTGAACATAGCTTGTGAAAACTGCTCCACATTTGCCACATCTTACCCCGTCTGTTTCATCAACCCTTAGGCGGAACATAAACAATTTAAAAGCGTGACAATATATTTGCTGACAGACACATAATTGACAATTTATAAAGCGACATATTAATTGGCATGTGAAGAAAATTGAAATCAAAATGTATAATCAAAGGTACATATATGATCCTTGTTCTGGGAAAACTGGGCTTAATACATGAGCTTTAAGTGTCCTCCCAGATTAGCCTATGCAGTCTGCACAGGCTGATCAGGGACTACACTTTCCACTTTCAAAGAATTGTTTGTTTCATTAGGAAGTCTCTTCTTAGCAAGAATCCAGTTAAGGCGGAAAGTGCCGACCCTGATTAGCCTGTGCTAACTACACAGGATTATCTAGGACAACACTTTTAGCCCATGTACATGTATTTAGCTGAACTTTTCCCAGAGGGCAGCTTATTTATATTTGAATGTATAATCAAAGGTACATTATTCTTATGAATAATAAAAATTACTAGGCAGCATCAATCACTGACATATGCATAGGTATATGAATTGAAAATTTGTCTGAGATTTAAAAAGGAAAGTTAAATGAATTTACTATTCATTATACAAATACTGGGTTGAGAAAAAGACAATGTGAATAGAATGTGACGGTTGAATAAAACCAATATGAGTGTGCATTAAGGTGTTGTGTTTGTATTGAAAAACTTTGGAATATTATAAATTTTTGGTTATAAATCAAATTTGCTTGAAATTCAAAAATTATATTTTCATAAATATTTTATATTAAGACAACAACAATTATTTTTATTTTTTTACTGCACTTTAATGTACCATTATAACAAGATGTGTTTGTGAAACACAATGTCCCCCTATATGACGTTTGACCTTGTAGGATGACCTTGACCTTGTGAAGGATGACCTTGACCTTGACCTTTCACCACTCAAAATGTGCAGCTTCATAAAATACATATGCATGCCAAATATGAAGTTGCTATCTTCAATGTAGCAAAAGTTATTGCAAAATGTTAAAGTTGGCGCAAACAAACCAACAGACCAACGGACCAACAAACAGACAGGGCAAAAACAATATGTCCCCCACTACTATAGTGGGGGACATAAAAATAACATGTGATTTCAGGTATTTGACCAAATGAGTGTAGTCCCAGATGGGAATCAATGCATGTGTGTTAAGTGTTGTCCTAGATGGGAATCAATGCATGTACGTAAGGTGTTGTCCCAGATGGGAATCAATGCATGTGCGTAAAGTGTTGTCCCACATGGGAATCAATGCATGTGTGTAAAGTGTTGGCCCAGATGGGAATCAATGCATGTGCGTAAAATGTTTGCCCAGATGGGAATCAATGCATGTGCATAAAGTGTTGTCCCAGATGGGAATCAATGCATGTGCACAAAGTGTTGTCCCACATGGGAATCAATGCATGTGCGTAAAGTGTTGTCCCAGATGGGAATCAATGCATGTGTGTAAAGTGTTGTCCCAGATGGGAATCAATGCATGTGTGTAAAGTGTTGTCCCAGATGGGAATCAATGCATGTGCATAAAGTGTAGGCCCAGATGGGAATCAATGCATGTGCGTAAAGTGTGGGCCCAGATGGGAATCAATGAATGTGCGTAAAGTGTTGTCCCAGATGGGAATCAATGCATGTGCGTAAAGTGTAGGCCCAGATGGGAATCAATGCATGTGCGTAAAGTGTAGGCCCAGATGGGAATCAATGCATGTGCGTAAAGTGTAGGCCCAGATGGGAATCAATGCATGTGCGTAAAGTGTAGGCCCAGATGGGAATCAATGCATGTGCGTAAAGTGTTGGCCCTGATGGGAATCAATGCATGTGCGTAAAGTGTTGGCCCTGATTAAGCTGGGCAGTCCGGGCTATTCAGGGACAACACTTTCTGCATTTACAGATTTTTGTGTGTAAAGAAAGTCTCTTCTTTACGAAAAATCCAGTCTATATGGAAAGTGTCATTCTTGGGATGACACTTTGCACACATGCATTAAGCCCAGATTTCCCAGACTGAGGTTCGTATCGACCCCTGGATGCAAAAATGTACTATCTATCTATATGTGTCTTGTTCTGATAAAACTGGGCTTAATGCATGTGCGTAAAGTGTCGTCCCAGATTAGCCTGTGCAGTCCGCACAGGCTAATCAGGGACGACACTTTCCGCTTAAATGTTATCTTTCGTTTAAAGGAAGTCCCTTTTAACCGAAAATCTAGTTTAAGCGGAAAGTGTCGTCCCTGATAAGCCTGTGCGGACTGCACAGCCTAATCTGGGACGGCACTTTACTCACATGCATTAAGCCCAATTTTCTCAGAACAAGACACATATATACTGTCTAACAACCCTTTTGGGTATTATCGACAGGTTTATGTACCATGTGACATTGAAATTAAAAGGTACATGATACCTTTTTGCACCAATAGGGCGCTATGTTAATCATACCTCAATTTATACAAACATAACTTCCTGCCTCAACACAATATTACTCCAGTTATATTAAGTGGATAATGTATTGCACAAAACCTTATCTTAAGTACTTTCAAGATCTTAGGGACATTTGTGGACATTTGCATGAAAACAAACAAACCTATGTGTGACAGGTAGATACAAGAGTGTTATATCTCTTTACAGCACTCCCCCTTACCCCTCTGGCAATACATTATCATAAAACAATGGTTGGAAGTTCACTTAAACAGTAAAGTAATGTTCACAAAGATTGCATTGTTCAACTGATCAATAAGCGATCAATACTGATAATGCTGTAAAATTGATTGATTTCGTTCAAACAATTCTTTGTTTGGCCCAATGATTTATATATATGTTTCCAGAAGAAATATACCATATTTTTACTGTCAGTGGAGTGACAACATTTTGTTTAAAACCCTAACATCAATTTGTGTGTTTTCTTTAGTGAAGCATATAGGAAATATGAAGCATAATTATACCATTACACCAATGTTATATTTACTTATTTACAAAAGGATTTGTCTAGACTAAAAAATGATTGGTAAAGATTGTTGGTTGCTTTTTAATTTTAGTTGATTAAAACAGTGCAACTGGTACATAATAATTTTTTTTGCAGCTGTTTCAAAAGAAAATTTGTATAATGATTTCCTTTCAACTATAAACTTCAATTTATCTAGGGCCATATATTGATTGATTACAAGATCTATGTATGTTTAGTGACACCTGTTACAGTTTATTGCAATACAAACGTTGATTTTAGAGCAAATAGAATCATTAATAAGGCAAAGAATACTTTATTGCACCAATATTTTTTTACAGTGGGAAAGGAAATTTATTTGAATTTTGATAGAAAAGAATCAAACAATGTGTTTTTGGCATCAAATCTGCCTTCAAAGAAACACAATATTACCACAAATTATTGTCCGCGTGTATTAAATTCTGTATCTTACAAAAACAAGAAAATATATATAATTTTATTAGAACCCACCACTGCACTCGGCTGACAATATGGTGTTGTTAACTTTTTTTAACCCCATAAGGAACATAAAATCGACTTCATAAATAACTACCCTAAAAGTTGCATGATACTGGATGGTAATATAATTGAATTTATATCCCGGACATTTAATTAGGTTAAACATCAAACTAAATGTCAGTTGCTTCAGTAATATAATATACAATATAACATCTCATGATCATAAAATACCCTTGTGAATAAATATAATAACATTACTGCAAAATGCACAGTTTTACTGTTTAGCGTTAGAAATTTTAATATCTGTGCATCAAAATAAAATTTAATGTTCAATTCAATAAATCAATGCAAGCCAAATTTCACCATAAAATATTCATATGAATTTTCAACCACTTTGTTAGATACGAAAGAATATTTACAATTTCTAAAAAAGATTTATTTACATAATTTACATACATTAATTTTATGTTTAGTGTAAATTGGGGATATGTACATGAAACAAAGTCAATACACTGTATACACATTCATATAACGCGAAGTTCTCCCATTCTTTCAACTTGAGACATGTTTAAGCCCCACATTGCAACACCATAACACACTTATTCACAACCTGTTATTACTTCATTTTTTATCACAAAAATCCTTGCTAAAATCCTCACAAAAATGTTGTTAAAGAAACACTGTTTTTTGTGTCAAGTTCACATACTGCTAAGCTATTTAAACCACTGCCTTATAAGTATATAGTCTTCAATGAATAGCGAGCAAACCAAACTGGTGTATTTGCTATGTGTAAACTGTCAAATGCTGGCCAGTCTAAGGTCAAATACAATACAGACAGGTATCAAATTATCTCCCTTTGTAAGAAAGACAGTAACAATCTGATGTAGACAATCTAGTATGTGTTGTCATCCAAACCATTTAAACCAATAATATATGGTACAATTTAGCGTCTAGGAAATGGGAACTATGGCAATAAACCAATTATAATACCTCAAAAATATACTGTACATAGCTACAAAACATTGACCTGGGACTCGTGAACTCCAATTGCATTAATTGAACACTTGGATTGTTACCTACAGTTCCATTCTGAGGTTTGTTCTAGCACATTTTGCACGAGTCACATGTGAATCTATAAGAATATATTAAACATCAGCTTGTTTAATGCAACCTATACCAAATCAAAGAATTACTATTCTCTTGAAAAACATCATACTTAATCATTCAAACTCGTTATTTTCACACTATAATCTTCCAACAGTGTGGTTAATAAGACCTGCTCAAGATCCATCTTTATAAAATCTGTGACATGTTGACACATTTACATTATAGCTCATTGGCACACCTCGAAAACCATTAAAAACCGTCAAGAACAATTAACACAGTACATGTTTCCACATCGGTCACAGTCATGCATTTATGAAACATTAAAAAAAATACTATGTAAAAATTAGACTATGCACAATTTGCACAGTACATGCTCTAACATAGTGGAACTTGATTTGCGGGTAGATAATACCTAAGTTGACAAAATGTGGGAAAGGTTAGACCGGCAAAACTCTGGTCCAGTACATAATTAATCTTCCTTATCTCTTACCTAATAATAAGCCATCACTGACGAAACTGCTACATTATTATTTATACAGGTAGTTGGGTCAGTTGATTGACTGAATGATCTGTGTAATCAATTAGCTTTTTAAGCTGATTACAGGCTACAAAGGAAATATTTAGATTCACAACAGGCACAGTTTTGTGGTAAAAGAGGAAGGGTGCAAAGAAGGACATGCAGTACAGTGACATTTTCTATACTGTAAAATCATAATTATTCGTGAGACATGAATTTTCTTTCATTTCATAGGTTACCGTATTTTACCATGCATAGCGCGCGGTTTTTTACCTTCAAATTTCAAAATAAAAATTCAGTGCGCGTAATACATTGACACAACGCTTTCCTGGTTGCTAAATTGCAAAAAATCCATTTCGTAATCGTAAATCTTCACAATTGCCGCCATTTTTGTTATTGCAGAAAACTACACCCTATAATGTTATAGACTGAAGGGGCCGTTGTCGAAACAACATATTGCGGGAAAGGTTAGGAATGAACGGGGTAGTAACAGTTTTGACAAAAATTAAAAGATGAAAAAAATGTCTTTGTTGGTGTTTTCACACTTCTTCATTGATTGTTCATTAAAAAAATCGAGCTATATCGATCCCCGTGCGTCGCGGTATTGTTTGTTAAAGTTTTTGTTGTCATGAAAACTCGTTGATTTACAACGCAAAACGTCTTATTTGAACTGAGGCTAATTATTTCAATCATATTTTTCAACTTCGCTTTTGCTTTATTTTGATAATTTAATCCAAAGTTTAATGTTAGCAATTCCGAAAATTTGCACTCTATGTGAATTGACAGTTTGACGTCATCAAAGGAAAGCCGCTTCCTGTCTGAAGCAATAAAGCGACAAGTTTCTCGCCGACAAAATTGGCTTCCTTTGTCTAGCAATCAACATGCCGAACCAATTGTGTGTTTGTTCCTCAATGGCAATCGTCCAATTAAATAATAGCACGTGCAAAGCTCCGCCTTCGAACCTTTTGAAGAGAACGGAGGTGGAGTTCAACGGTTAATTGAGCAAGTGTATTACGTAGGTTGAGTTCCGATTTGCCGAAATTACTCGGCCCTAAGCATTGAAACGACGAATACGTTTATCAATCATTTTCCGATCTCTGCATAAATATGCTACTGTGCGAGTATACTACGTAGGTTACAAACCAACAATAGAGATATAGACTCGTTTTATTTTCTTTCAATAGAGACAAACAAATGATATTTGTCAAATGGCTTTACGCCAATAACGCCAACTGTATGGAATTGAGCGTTCGGGTGTATTGTTTGTCTCACTATAATATCAACTAGACGCAGTGAAGGCGCGAAATACCGGGTCAAACTGGATTTAATGGGGAGCATCTCTTAATGGGGAAATATTTAAGTCGATGAAAAATAAAATGGGATCCACGGACGATTTGCGTAAAATTGGACATTGCGATGTTGCGGGTCTGCAGAAGAAGATGTCATACGATGTTGTGAGCGGCAGGTAATGAAAATGTTACACTGTTCAAATGTGAGTAATAGGTAATGGTGGTTCGAATTTAACGCGCAGGGGTCTTGAAAAAACAGTGCGCAGTGCGCAGCAATAAGGACATATCGGTGTTCACGAGAGAATAATCTTAAAAATTATCAAAAAATATAGTGCTATGCAACCCATGCTCCTGATCGTAAAAACGCTCCCTACTTTAAAACAAAAAATTAAGCGCCCGAAAAACTCAGATTAAATGATTGCGCAATATAAAAATGGCGGCCATTTTCGGCCAAATTTTCGGGTTTTTGGTCTTGAATTCTTTTTTTTCTCCATTTTGGCTTTAAAAAATCGCATGCGCGTTATACATGGTAGCGCGTTATACATGGTAAAATACGGTAACTGATTCACACATTCATCACAAACACACCAGAAAATAACTGAAACAAATGCCTAAATTTGTATTCAGCATTGGGAAATGCAAAAATGTAAGTTTTCACAAAAATTTCATTTTTTGAACAACCACACATTTTCATTCCATTAAATACAAATGATTTTAAAGTATTTGCCCAATCCAAAGAATGTTTGAGTCACTTGTAATATATACGAGTTTCATATTCACCTTTTCAGCAATCATCACAACGCAATAATTTTTCGACGCTTCCAAACCTTTAAGTCTGGATAAACATAATTGACTTATAAATAAAAGATAAGGCTTAAAAGAGTCATTACTAGTAAAACATCACAAATGAGAAAAAATGCAATAAGGACAAGCGTTCTATAAGTGCGACTGACAGTTGATGTATTGCTATCAAAAATTGTCAAATAAATTATATTTGATCATTATCAGGTATGAACACAAGACCAGATTGTGTGTGGGTGGGTCGTTAGTTAAAACAACATGGCGATTACATTATAAACATGTTGCTTATACCTTTACTACTTAGATATGTATTTTCACACATTTGTTGTTCATTAGAAAGATGAATTTAATTAAACACCTTTCTTACAAGAATAAAGTTTTAAAGGCTTCAATTCCAACCTTTAGATACTGATAAGCAGCAAACAGCATAAAACCTGAACAGATTGCTAATACTCACAGTCTGTTCTGGTTTTATGCTGTAGGCACAAAGTAATTTTGACTTTGCATCTGAGAAGGAAAGGGTTAAACCAACTAGAGCTTTGTCACAGACGTGACGAATACCCCCACATGCCCAATTGACACAGAATATTTTGCATGTTGTCTTAACAAAAAGACAGCGGGCACCATGCTCAGTGTTTAAAACGCACTAAGGAACCCGTGACCTAGTTTTTGACCCAGTATGGACCATGTTTGAACTTGACCTACACATCATCTAGATACAATTTCTGACCAAGTGTGGTGAAGATCGGATGAAAACTTCTTGAATTAGAGAGCGGACACTTAATACCGACCCACAGACAGACCGACCGACAGACAAGCTCACTCCTATATACCCCCCTAAACTTCGTTTGTGAGGGTATAATTAGTTCACTTATTCAGGGATCACTCTCGACAATTATGACACTACTTAGTGAAATTTAATTACCAGTTTTTAAACTACATTTAAGTATAGTTTAAGGTGAATAATTGATTTAGACAGCACATATACATTATTGCTCTTGATGAGAAAATGAGGCTATTTATTCTAATTTTAATATTGATAGACATATCTTGGGAATTCACAAAAAGCACTTAACTACAATTAATGACACAGGCTGAAAGAGGGAATGTTGAGCCAATTAACCAACCAAAAATAAACAACTAATAACTTCATAATAAGAAGTGAACCGGCAATGTTTTTGTTTTGTTTTTTTAATTACTTATAAACATTTAAAGTCAATAGAAATGCAAACAAACCGAATCTTTTTAAAACTAAGGTTTTCAAGACATCAATAGCCAAAATCTATGTTCATTTTGGGGAAGTTGTGTCATTGATACACCTTAATGATTTCTAAATTTATAATATAATTTTGTTTGGCTGCATATGAAATCTTTAATGATACTAAAGTTTTTATTTTGATTTAATTTTTAGAAACTTATTTTTTATTTGTAGTTTTGATTAAAAACCACCCAGTCGAAATCTTTTCACCAGCAAAAAAATGAAAGTTGATAAGGTTTTAAGTTTTAAGTTTGTTTTTGTACTTTTAATTAAAAACCACCCACTCTATACTTTTTCACCTGAGCAAAAACAAAGACAGTTGAATAATAGTAAAATGTCCGTGAACCAATTAGGCCGGGAAACTTTTTTAGATAGGCATGTCAGTATACTACATTCCTAACACATCGTAACAGCATGTCTTGACAATATGACTTTCATTTAAATAGACCATCATTGACTTGTGTCACAAATAATTACTTTGCTCACTGTGCATGTCAAATGGCCAGTTTATGAACCTTGACATGCCATGATACCAGCTGTAAAATGGACATCAGAATGATTTACAGCTAACAAAATAAAAAGTTACAAAGTTCTAACAATGTTTTTTACTTAATTTTATTTGTTAATTATGGAATTCCTGTGAACAAATCAAAGGGCAACATTATGTGTTTGTGAAAACTTGTGTGCACTAGTTCATTTGAAAACATTCGGTTTCTGTTTTAGTTTTATATGTATTATTTTAAACAATAATTTTAATTATTGCTTAACTTCACAATATCGTTTGTTTGCTGTCTATAAAATGATTATCAATGAACTCAAATAAAAAATAAACTTGATCCCCTACTTAAAACCACATTCCTTTTAGCAAAGTTGAACAACATATACATTAGCAAACAAAGATAGTTTGCATTCCATTTAATCTACTGTGGAAACGATGAAAAAATAAAAACAAGTATTTCTTATAAAGTGAAACTACTAACAATTATTTGATCAGTCAATTTTATATTTTGCTATTAAATTAATATCTGTGCAATTCTCTTTAATTAAACTTCAAAGAATTTTTGTGTAATTTGAAGTTTAAGGTTTGCAATAAAGTTATCAAATGAACATTTTGACACACTTTGCTTTACTCCAAATCGTGTTCATATGAGTGGGTGTTGGGTTAACCCTTTACCACTTAGAAAGTGTTCATATAAATGGGTGTTGGGTTCATCCTTTACCATTTAGATAGTGTTCATATGAATGGGTGTTGGTTGACCCTTTACCACTTAGATAGTGTTCATATGAGTGGGTGTTGGGTTAACCCTTTACCACTTAGATAGTGTTCATATGAGTGGGTGTTGGTTAACCCTTTACCACTTATATAGTGTTCATATGAGTGGGTGTTGGGTTAACCCTTTACCACTTAGTGTTCATATGAGTGGGTGTTGGTTAACCCTTTACCACTGAGATAGTGTTCATATGAGTGGGTGTTGGTTAACCCTTTACCACTTAGATATTGTTTTTATGAGTGGGTGTTGGGTTAACCCTTTACCACTTAGATGGTGTTCATATCAGTGGGTGTTGGGTTAACCCTTTACCCCTTATATAGTGTTCATATGAGTGGGTGTTGGGTTAACCCTTTACCACTTAGATAGTGTTCATATGAGTGGGTGTTGGGTTAACCCTTTACCACTTAGATAGTGTTCATATGAGTTGGTGTTGTGTTAACCCATTAACACTTAAGTGTTCATATGAATGGGTGTTGGTTGACCCTTTACCACTTAGATAGTGTTCATATGAGTTGGTGTTGGGTTAACCCTTTACCACTTAGAAAGTGTTCACATGAGTGTGTGTTGCTTAACCATTTAACACTTAGATAGTTTGTTCATATGAGTGAATGTTGGGTTAACCCTTTACCACTTAGATAGTGTTCATATGAGTGGGTGTTGGTTAACCCTTTACCACCTACATACACTGCAACGCTGATATATCGCGGTTGGTGGGGTCGAAAGATCGCGAGCGCGATATATCTGGCACGCGATATAAGTCGGGCAATGTCTTACACTTACTTTTCTTGCGGTTAATTTGTCAAATTTCCCCAATTATTTCATTTTATATATGGCGCTGCTACATATTTGTATAGTAAAAGTTGCAAACCAATTTTACAATAAACATTTTCATTACAACATATGTATCTGTATTTATCAAATAAACCAAAATGTAAATTATATTTTTTTTATTTTCATGTACGATCGCTCGCTATTCAGCTAAAAAGAATTCTTGCCGTAAAAAACATAAAAAATATATTTGTGCATAGATTTTAGTTTATCCTTATAAATAGTCCTAATGAAGGAACTTAAACAGCGTAAAGCTAACGATACAGCGTGTTTGAATTATATTTTATGAAGAGGAAATGTCAATGCCACATAATTCGCAAGATAACATGGTACTTTACTTGAAATTTACAACAAAACTTTTAATGGAAATTATATTATCTCAATGTTGTACCCGCTAAAAAAAAATTATTTACAAATAAAAACACCCACGCCAATTTTTTCCGAGCTTTTTATCAGGACAAAGAAATTAATGACCAGTACCGAAATTTAATTATTTATATACCAGTAAACTGCCATTATTACCTTTGCAATGACACTAATTGGTTATTTCTTAAGTGTTAAAAAACAACCCCAGCCGTGTGTAAACAACACCGTCACTAATCGACTTTTTCACGCTTCACTGCGTGCCATATTAAGCCGCGAAATATAGGGTGTTAATACTAGCTAGAACCATTTTTTTTTTGCTTAAGTTAGCGAATTCTCATATTAAAACGTCATTGAGTGATCATGCTAGTCGGATGTTTGGCAGCTATAGCCAAAACATGATATATTGGACAGCGCGATATACCGGTCCTCGATATATCGTCGTTGCAGTGTAGTGTTCATATGAGTGGGTGTTGGGTTAACCCTTTACCACTTAGATAGTGTTAATATTAGTGGGTGTTGGGTAAACCCTTTACCACTTAGATAGTGTTCATATGAGGGGGTGTTGGTTAACCCTTCACCATATAGTGTTCATATGAGTGGGTGTTAGGTTGACCCTTTACCACTTAGATAGTGTTTATATGAGTTGGTGTTGGGTTAACCCATCACCACTTAGATACGTATTTTGACACATTTGTAGTCCTTCAGAAAGTTGACTTTAATTAAAGACCATTCTTACTAGACTTAAGTGTAAAAGGCTTCATTTCCAACCCTTAGATATTTGTGAGCAGCAAACAGCATAAAACCTGAAAAGACTGCAAGTTACTAGCAGGCTGTTCTGGTTTTATGCTGTTTGCACAAAGCCATTTTTACTTTGCTCCTGATGGGGAAATGGTTAAGCAACTGGTTGTGCCTTTGTATGTTTGAGAGAAGAGTGACCCAACTCTGGGCCACTTGGAGGGTTTGGACCTGAGACTCTAAAACCAGTTTAACCCTTTACTGCTCAGATATGCAATTTGACGCCTTTGCAGTCCCTGAGAAAATCAAATCAAATTTAAGATCTTCCATACTCGATTCACTTATTTGAGGCTTTATGTCCAACCCATAGGTAATGATCAGCAGCAAACAGCTTAAAACATGAACAGACTGTAATTTACTTTCAGGCTGTTCTGGCTTTATTGCTGGTTGCATATAGCCATTTTCAAATTGCTCCTGAGCAGGAAATGGTTTTACCGTCAATGCATTTCATTGATCAATTTATGGCTGTGACCCTAGTATTATTTATTGTGTGTGTTAGTTGCATATTTATGTTTGTTGCTTTTTTGTGTGTGTTTCTTACTTATTTATGTGTGTTTCTTGCTTATTTGTGTGTTTCTTGCTTATGTGTGTGTGTCTCTTGCTTATTTGTGTGTGTTTCTTGCTTATTTGTGTGTGTTTCTTGCTTATTTTTGTGTTTGTCTATTATGCTCTTGTTCTTCGTCACACTTAATCCCTTAACCCATTTATGCCTAGTGGACTCTCCCATCCTTCTAAATTGGATCAATTTATTTCCAAAATTAGGGATTTCTAGTATATTTATTTCTATATTTAGAATATTTTCCTTTAAGCAAACAGCGCAGACCCTGATGAAACGCCGCATCATGCAGCGTCTCATCTGGGTCTATGCTGTTTGCCAAGGCCTTTTTTTTAAACGCAAGGCATAAATGGGTTAAGATTTCTTAATAAGTTACATTGTAACAAAACAAAACCAGGCCACTTTTCCTAAATAACTATGTTAATCTGAGCATAATCTGCATTTAATCTGTGGCAGCAGGTAGTCATGTCATCAAGTACCCAACTTTATTATGGTTACCAACTGAAATACCAACATCTCTGTAATATATGACACTGTGCTGATTATTACCTTTACAAATTGAATACCATTACACTATGAAAGGACAACAAAAAGTTGGATAGCCTGAATAAGTATGATACCATTAGAAGGACTCTCATGCTGTCATCATCAGTTTAGAGTTTATTGTTCATTGGTTTCTTAAGTCTACACAAACACGCCTTTGTATGCTCATCCGTTAAAAATATGAAATACTAAGCAGAAATACTACAGTTTGGTTGGTTATTGTCAACTTACCATAAAATTAAGAAATATTTGAGAAATTTGTCTCACTTGATACCTGCAGGAGCTGAACTCTTTTAGCAGATTTTGTTTTGTTTTGTAAATGATTTGGCATCTGACCTTGCTTAAAACCCAGACCAATTGTTTAACTCAACTGAGATGTCATTAGAACAAAATTTATTCTTACTAATTTTCAAAAAGATTTCACACAAAAATGTGACTTCTATATTAATTGTTACCAACATTTTCTTTAATATTACCATCGGCGATCTACTCTTTGACCTGATTTGACAGATTTTGAAACTCTGCTCAGATATTATTGTTACTAATATTCTCACCAAGTTTCATGAAGATTGGACAATAAATGTGTCCTGTAATGTGTTAATGAGGCACATTTGGACAGATTATGGACTATTCAGAAGGACAAGGGCGGTCAAAGATCACAAAAACCATGAGCAAGTCATGCTCAGGTGAGCTTAAAACATGATTTAGCTAATATACATAATTAAAAAAAAAGATTTTCATTGCTCCTCACTAAAAACAAAAAAATATCAATGTTTGCAGAATAAGTACTTAAAAATTATCAGCAGACCATTAAACCTACGAAAGAATTGAACTTTTGCATTGACAAATAGCCTCAGGTGTTAAACCATGACAGATCTGTTTGTATTCAGCTGTCAACCTAACTTTGCCTGACCTGGCACAAGTGAGATACATTACAAACAAGTCAACTTAAGGGGCACAATCCATGATTTACAGATTTCAGATCTTCAATAGAGTTGTATCCCTTGTTTGATGTAGTAAACTAATACTATTGTTGAAAGCATGGGATGTTTTCTGCAAATAATGGTGACCCTGAGATATAACAAGAGCACTGCCTTGCGGGTGCAGACTGCTCATCTATTTTTCTTTTTAAAGGTGTAGGGACCTATCTCAATTTCAATCACAAAGGAGGGAGGGGGGAGTGGAGAGGGGTGTATAGTATGGGGGTGTGGTCATTTATTACATTATCTTCCAAAAATGCAAAAAGAATGCGAAAAAAATAATAAATATTTATTTTTTTGGGGGGGGGGGGGATTCTTGGGTGGGATGGTTGGACGGTATTTCAAAAATAAAATAATAAAAATAAATATTCTTGTTTTTTAGCCATGTTTGAAAAAAAACCAAGAGATGTGTTAGTCAAAAACACAATGCCTTCTATTGCGCCGCTTTGAACATTTAAAAAAAAAATTACCTTTGACCTTGAAGGATGACCTTGAACTTCCACCACTCAAAATGTGCAGCTTTATGAGAACGCCGCTTTGAAATATTATTTTTTTTACCTTTGACCTTGAAGGATGACCTTGAACTTGAAGGATGACCTTGACCTTGAACTTCCACCACTCAAAATGTGCAGCTTCATGATAACGCCGCTTCGAAATTAATATTTTTTTACCTTTGACCTTGAAAGATGACCTTGACCTTGAAGGATGACCTTGACCTTGAACTTCCACCACTCAAAATGTGCAGCTTCATGAGAACGCCGCTTTGAATTATTTTTTTTACCTTGAAGGATGACCTTGACCTTGAAGGATGACCTTGACCTTAAACTTCCACCACTCAAAATGTGCAGCTTCATGAGAACGCCGCTTTGAAATTATTTTTTTTTTACCTTGAAGGATGACCTTGACCTTGAACTTCCACCAATCAAAATGTGCAGCTTCATGAAAACGCCGCTTTGAAATATTTTTGTTGACCTTTGACCTTGAAGGATGACCTTGACCTTGAAGAATGACCTTGAACTTCTACCACTCAAAATGTGCAGCTTCATGAGAACGCCGCTTTAAATTAAAAAAAAAATACCTTGAAGGATGACCTTGACCTTCCACCATTCAAAATGTGCAGCTTCATGAGATTCACATGCATGCAAAATATCAAGTTGCTATCTTCAATATTAAAAAAGTTATGGCCAATGTTAAAGTTTTCAGATGGACAGACACCATAAATTTGACATTTGACCTTGAAGGATGACCTTGACCTTTCACCACTCAAAATGTGCAGCTCCATGAGATACACATGCTTGCCAAATATCAAGTTGCTATCTTCAGAAGTGAAAAAGTTATGGCCAATGTTAAAGTTTTTTTCGGACGGACATAGTGATGCCATTCTACCTAGGGCATAAAAATTATTTTTTTGGGGGTAGTGATTGGGGGAGTATAGTGTGAGGGTGTGGTGGTCATTTATTAGATGATCTTTAATTTAAACAAGGGCTGTTTGTAAAACATGC